>NC_087180.1:19631614-19639114 GCF_035594125.1 Scylla paramamosain | reverse complement strand
CTACGCGGCGGCCTTCAATATATAACACTGACTGTCATAAGATATAAAGCAACATTCATTTTCACTTTCTGCTTGACTGTATTTATATTTAACCGTTATCATAATAAAACACAACACCCAATATATATATATATATATATATATATATATATATATATATATATATATATATATATATATATATATATATATATATATATATATATATATATATATATATATTCGTGCGTGTGTGCGTGTGTAAACTTTATCTACATAAATGAAGACACAGAGCACTACGTAAATTTCCTTCATACAGTGTCAGGCCTGACTCTCACTTTGTCACTAAGGGAAGAGGTGGCACACTGACTGACCACTGTGGCACTGTATCTAGGCTCACACTGTCACTACGGGAGGCAGCGACACACTGAGTGACTTGACCAGCGTGGCACTGATTCTGGCACTGGCATCCTCTGGCCCACGCAAGGCCATAACATTCACTTATCAGGAATAAGTTGATAACTTATCTTTCTTCCGACATACCTATCAGATTTATTTATTTATTTATTTATTTATTTATTTTTCATACAATGTCAATGAGTGTGTAAGTGTCTGGCTTGATCAGAAATCATAATCTTCAGTTCAGGATTTTTTTCTTGTGTAGTTTGATAAATCTCACTCTAGTCGTCATATGCTTGTTTTTCTTTCTCAGGTCCTTGTAAGGATTATCGACACGTAAACTTCCTCTCTTTTACTAATCAGTACAAGGTAGCTATGTACTGTACGTACGTACGTACTACATACCGAGTGCAATATGTATGATAAACCCTATTGTGTTCCCTGGGAAGGATTCTCGAACCTTTCGTTGTGTTATGTAGTCATGTTGGCAAGTTGTTATAGAAGTTATTGAAGTTATGAAGAGTATTTTCATTATTGTAGTAACAATGTAATATATTTTGCGCCATGAGCATTGCAGGGTATCACCCTTAGGTGGGATCCAGACACATCATATTTGTGGCCTTAAAAAAAAAAAATTATATATATATATATATATATATATATATATATATATATATATATATATATATATATATATATATATATATATATATATATATATATATATATATATATATATATATATATATATATATATATATATATTTTTTTTTTTTTTTTTTATATAATCCAGGGAATGGATTACTGGATCAAATTGGACAATTTTCTCATAAACCAGGACTTGATAAACATTGATAAGGAATCTTGGTCAGAGTCATGTTATCTGATTTTAGCATTAAACACACTAGCAGTAGGATTTCATGTGTTACCACTATGGATTTGAAACTCATGCAAGTCACTGTTGATAACATCGATGATGTAATGTATTGCCACATTACTTGCTTTCTATGCAATGTACAAAAGCAAAAGATCTTGTAAAATAAATGTTTTATGAGGCACTTACAGTACACGTTAGACGTATGGGAAGGAGCACTGAAATACGACAGTCGCGACAATTGAGCAAGCTTGGATCAGGCAAATAAAGTAGTGTTGATTAGGCTTTTTTTTTTCACTTTTCTATATAGTCTGTAATCTGAGTGTAAATGTACATTGTTCCATGCTGTGGTACTGTCAGGTCTCTCTCTCTCTCCAGATTTATCTCAAAGTGTGTGTGTGTGTGTGTGTGTGTGTGTGTGTGTGTGTGTGTGTGTGTGTGTGTGTGTTGACTGTGATGTGAATTAAAGAGTTGCATATATGGATATAATAAAACACTTATATCCATAGAGAACATTTATGTCTATTTCTCTGGATAGATTTACATGCTTAGGAAAATAGTTTCATTATGTTATAAAACACTGAAACAACAGTATCCTCAGAACGCCATCTCACCAGGCAACGCTGCTCACCAGGATGACCAGTGGCAGCCAGTACTTCAGTGTCACTAGAATGGCAATGGTTGTCCTAGTGACCAGTGGCATTCCCCTGTGTCACCTGGATGGCACTGGTTATCCTAGTGACCAGTGCTATCTCCCTGTGTCACCTAGATGGCACAGGTCACTGACACCATCACCACTCCCTGCCATAATAGGATGCCATTCTCCTTGCCTGTTGCTGATCTGTCCCTGGGAAATTCACCTTCTGACCATCACAATATTATGGTTTATGCAAATACTTATTACCGATTGTCCTGTTGGAAAATTAAAAGCTACACATCACATTTGACAGTCTTGAAATCCAACCAAAGCTTATTCCCTAAGTTGGTCATGTTCTTTCCCTCAATGCTTGCTGCTTTACTGGGTCATGGTCATGTTTATGCAGCAAATGACTAAAGGAAGAACAATATACTGATTAACTACTCAAATTAATATAACATCATCATCTTACAACATTGCTATACCTCCAGAACACTGGCTCAATCAGCTTAGCTACTGCTTTACTCAGAGGTGTGGTGTACTACAAGCTTTATGCAGAAATGTTACTCCTACCTTACAATACATACTTAGGTGCAATAACTCAAGCTGCACATGATGAAACTTGCATGTATCACCACTATGGGACAGAGGTGCTGAACATGCTTGCCTTGTATTATAATCAATATTACCAACAGATTAAAACATGGAATTAACAGTGAACATTACTGAAAGTGAAGAAGACTCAGAGTTTGATGGTAATTATGCAACAACAACAACAACAACAACAATAAGCAGTATGTTGCTAGGATCCCTTTGCTAAATATGAACTAATTGGCCTGAATTGCTCACACTCCTAATGATAATGAGCCTTCCTGGGTTAATAATTACATACAGAATTGACTTTCCACATCATGAAATATAGCAACATTAACAGAATGAGATGCAAATGGAGTTCTACTTAATACCCATGAGAGATATATTGTGAATTTGGCAAAACTACTTATTCCTATGATACATCGTTTGGTGGGCTGGAACAGTTGTCCAGCACACACACACACACACACACACACACACACACACACACACACACACACACACAGGCACTGATCCATGTATAGGAGCTACTGAGATGCTACTGCCTATAGGTGAAGGGATCCTGGGCTGGATAATGTGGGGATTCAAGGGAATTGACAAGCCAGGAAAGAGCCAAGATGATTGTATGGGATGAAGGATGGAGCACTGAGGGAAGCATGAAATAATGATGCTCTCCTGACATGAACCATTGTCTTGTGCTGCAATCACCAGTAATTTTCTAAGTCATCTTTTCTCTTCTTCTGATCGTGAAAAGACAGACACTTGTTTTTGATATGACAAACAGAAGTCCACTCTTCCATTGTGTCACTTGTCACTGGAGCAAGTCCAACTATTTTTCCTCATTCCCAGACAACATAGGACACCATCGCCATATAAGTCAGCACACGATGGAGACACAAGTATACATTAGCTATCACCTGTCCCCCAAGTGCTAAGGTCACTCAGACAGTAGAGGCACCTACATGACAAGTCCATACCCTCTCCTTGTGGTGTTTATGGAGACTGGAAACACTTTATTAGATATGCAATCAAGTATACTGTATATATATTCTTATAATATTAAGGTCTTTCTTAAATATATGGTCATTCTTGCTCTTGAATTTACATTAGAAATACTATACAGTAATACCTGAATGGGTTATTCATAAGCTCCTTTCCTACTTCCAATGCAGTGGAAGTCAGTTCAGTTATTGGTGTGATGAGCTGAACAGCTTCACCCTACTGTCAGAATTCCATAATCATCCAATGCATAGTACACAAATCAGGCCTGACATTCAAACAAAAGCCATAAGCCTCTGTGACTGATGAAACACCTCTTAATGAACCTTCCTGTGCCTCATAACCTGCACAGAGTTGTGGGTAACTTTCCTTCAGTGGCAGGCCTTGTCACAGGAATGTCTGGGTGACTGGCAGCTGCATTGTGTCTCTTCAAGCAACTCACCAATTCATTCAGAATTCCCTCCTTTCGTACACTTTGCTTTGTGCTATAATTAACCCTGTGTGGGATGTCAATAAGGATCACCTCTGTGTGTTGTGTCTCACACCCCACCACCAGGTCAACAAAACCACACATGACAACAAGTGCTTATTTTTGACAAATATTGATGCAGTGTAAGAGTAGACAGCAAAAAATGACATCACATTAAGTACAGATCATCTTCACCTACATCTGACCAATGCCCATTGAAGATAAGCAGCCAGATATGAATATTCAAATTACTTGCTGTACACAGTTGAGGAGATTTTCTAGGAGCAAGTGCTCCAGCACATCACACTGACAACTTCACTGGCTTCTACTATATGACAGTTGAAACTGGATTACTTTTCCTTAATTGTAATACCACAGTGTTTGAATTTTGATGACCATTATATTATTACTAAGTCATAAAGATTATCTGATAATATATGTGGATGAACGGCAGAAGAGAAATGAGCAGAGAAGGAAGGGGTAAGGAAAGAATAGGACAGTGGATGGACAGTGAATTAGCATTCAGTAGGAACAGAGCAAAGGTTGGGCTAAGGAAGGATAGAAATCCAATGGTGAGTAGAGCATGACTGATAAAAGAAGAAAAAAATAGTGGGCGCAGGACCAGACTAAGGCTTGAGCATAGGTTGTGGCTGTGTTGGGGGAAAGATACAAGGTTAAGATTCAGTAGGAGCAGAGCAGAAGCTGGACTGAGGAGGGATGCATTACACAGTTGAGGCACAGGTAAGACAGAAGTAGAAGGAAAGGTACAGTTCCTCAGTACTCAACATTTTGAGGATGGTCACAGGTACACGCGACCAGAGACGTAAGCATCAAGTTAAAAAACGATGAGTGCAAAGGCATCTCTTGTAGCAGCACTGTAATTACATGTCCTGGTGCCACTGCAGAAGATGATATAGTGTGGGCAACTTTAGTCTAAGTGTGACAGGATGTGTTTCACAAAACCCTTGAATCACCAACATGAAAACCCTCCTCACAATGTAACACAAATCAGAGAGTAAAGAACTGCTGTCATGATTGTGAATACCATCCCTAAAATGTATACACAGCCTTGGCCACTATCTACAATGCTATGTAGGTATGTGCACACTCACTACATAGCTAACACTTTATAAACACACTTTATTTACTAACACTCACATCACCTATGACTAACATGACTTATTTTATGCTTGGAATTCTCAAAATACATTTTGTTAGGTTTAAAAAATATGTATAAATATAGATTTAGTACATATATGACATTACATGTCTTTTAAAATTTTCTTTATTAATGAGATAATATCAATTTTGGTTCATATAAAATAACAAATAATCTTAAGACAATAATGTATGCTGCAATCTTTATTCCTGAATGTTGCAAAGGCTCTTTTTGTGTCATGCTTGACAGAATCCAACTGGAAAGTGTTCATGCAAACTTTTAAAACTTGTTGCACTGAGGGCCTTCTCCAGTACAATGTGGGTAATCCCTCAGTGTGTGCTGCTCATGCACAGAACTGATGCCCAGACTGGTGTGCTCAGCACTGTGACTCCAGCATAGCTATGATGCAGTCACATGACAACATGCAAAGACTAAACCAGCCTTAACATGCTGAAGATCACTAATAAGTCTGTCACTGCATACAATTTATGGAGCTTCAATGTGTAAAGTTCACTGCAATTATGATAAGGCTGAGTTATAACTTAAGCTTACCAGATAAAATAACCCACCAACATTAACTTATTCAGATACAAAAACAGAAAGCTTTCCCCAAGACAGAAAGTTATATAATTGAGGCAGTTCTGATTTTGATTGTAACAAATACAAATTTTCCACAAATACTATACAGCAAAGCTATGATACAAAACTAGCATGATTGGTAAGTGGAAATGTGCTGTACAGAGCAATAATATTTTCAACACAAAATCATTTCTTCCACCAGCCAAGCAAGGGCTGGCTGGCCAAGTGTTGCTGCACACCAAAATGGTCCCTCACTCACACTGTTTGGTCCTTTCCAACTGCACATTCAGTAAGAGAGAGGAAGAAAGTGAGGAAAGGCATACATACATACATCATGTTTGTTGTAGAAAACTGCTGTTATACCAAGGAAGTGGTGTGTGTGTGTGTGTGTGTGTGTGGTATTTACCTAGTTGTGCTTTATGGGAAAAGAGCTATGCTTGTGCTATCCTATTACCATATCTTTTGACATCCAACTGTGCCTTGAATCCATGTATACTCTGCATTAACTGTCTCCTTATCCAGACTGTTTCATACATGAATACTTCTATACAGGAAAGTATACTTTTTGATGTCTCTTCTACAAGCTCTCTTCTTCAGCCTCTTTCCATAGGTGTAGTGTGTATGTGTGTGTGTGTGTGTGTGTGTGTGTGTGTGTGTGTGTGTGTGTGTGTGTGTGTGTGTGTGTGTGTGTGTGTGTGCAAACCAGGAGGTATTCTAGTGGTACTGAACAACAAGACATCATCAACTTGTTTCATTCCCATAAAAATACACACATTGGCAAAGCTGTAATAGGCAGAACAAGGCTACAGCAGGATGATAGAGTGAAGGAAAGTCTCCCCATGGACTGACCAAGGTGTGTGTCTGTGGGAAACATAAGTAAATGCAGTCTCAGTCAGGCTGTTCTTTTGCCATACACACAAAAACATTTTTCAACTACACATGTACTGTACAAAAATATCTATTAGGTGTTAAGTGTCTTCCATTAGCATAGCCATGTACATGGAGAATTCTTCTTTGGCCATTTCCTTACAGTAAGGGATTGGCACGGTCCATGTATGAGTCTCCTTCAATTTTTTCTGCCCCTTACACCTTCCTTTGTATTTCTATGATAATTTCATCCCTTCATCTCATCCTCTGTCTTTCGCTCAATCTTCTTCTCTCAACTGGTTTTTCTCTAGACTCCTTTGATCAGCTCCTGGTCTTCTCTTCTTACTATGAGGGCACAGAGACTGAAGGATGCATTATTCTCTGACAACCCACCCTCCTGAAACAATAAGGACTGACGCATGTAGACCTGATGGCTTCCTGCAGCTTTCCTTATTTTCTTGTATGCTCTTATGAAACCATGTGTAGTACAATTTAAGAATACTTACTAATAATACATTCAGGCAGCATTGGTGAATACTGGTAAATAAAGTCAATATTGAGTTTTAGATAATAAGTGCTGCTCCAGATCTGTGTATATTACTAATGGTGATGAGTGTTCCTTAAGTGTACTGTATGTATAATTCTAGATGCAGTGGTGATGGTTAGGTTGCCAGACTGTGGTGATACAATCTTCAGCCCCCATAACCATATCTATACTCCATTTCACTAGTTATTATAGTTATGTATTTATTTATCAATTTTTATCAATATTCTATTTATTTAATTTTATTTTTTTTACTTTTCTTGCTACATATTTTGGTTGCTTCTAATGGTGAAATCTGTAGCACATTAGGTCATATGATCCTCTTGTTCTTCTTTTTTTCCTCTGGACAAGTTACATTTTGAGTCACATTTTAGTTTATTCTCCTTTGTCTTCCTTTGTC
>NC_087180.1:19589114-19614114 GCF_035594125.1 Scylla paramamosain | reverse complement strand
TTCAGAGTGTGTGTGTGTGTGTGTGTGTGTGTGTGTGTGTGTGTGTGTGTGTGTGTGTGTGTGTGTGTTATCTTCTGAAGCTCTTACAATTACAGGAAGACTTTGTTTGTTATTAATAAGAATGTTTGGTTTGTCTGTCTGTCTGTCATTTCGTCTGTCTGTCTGTCTGTCTGTCTGTTATTAATGGAAAAGCTTCATCTTCCTGTCTGTCTGCCTTTCTGTCTGCTTGCCTATCTGTCTGTCTCACTCAGTACAGAAGACACTGACGCACACAAACACTAACGTTTCCTATCAAGATCGTGGATGTGGGAAGACAGACTGAGACGAGGGGACGAGATGACGACCTTGGTTCTTACAGCGAGTAAAGAAACGCACTGACACTCCTCTTTCCATTCAGCTCAGTTACGTAGATACATTTTGATCAAGGTGGAAATGCAGTGCTGCTGCTGCTGCTGCTGCTGCTGTTGCTGCTGCTGCTGCTGCTGCTGCTGCTGATGATGATGATGATGATGATAATAGTAGTAATAAGAATAATAATAATAATAATAATAATAATAATAATAATAATAATAATAACAGTAACAATCTATATACCAGCCGACATCCACATGAAAGGAGTAACACACACACACACACACACACACACACACACACACACACACACACACACACATGTACACTATAATCCATCATAGTTCTTGGAATTGTAAGGCGTGGCGAGGGGGAGTGAGAAAACTGACTTAAACCAAGCAAACTTGACAGTGTTAGAATAAATGATGAAATAATGACGGAATAACTAAACCGAAATGGAAGACTAGGTGTGTGTTGGCACTGTATTTCTTGCTTGTGGTGAGACGTGAGGGCAGAAGGCCATGATTCCTTACCTTTGATTTATTATTCTGAGGCAACACTGATTCCTATCGAGACACTGCAATGGGGATACGTTTGCTTAGCCTAGCCCAGTGAACCCAGTGAGCAGTGCGTCGCCTGTGTGTGGAGGTGCTGTCCTGCCTCACTGTAACACGAGCACTACACACAGCCAGGAGTGGTCTGTGTGTCGAGTTGCACGCCTGTAATGTGGCTCTTATTTCCTCCAGCCGCTGCCTCCATCCTGAGTACGGTGTTGCGAGAGAGAACCATGTGAGCTGTGGTCACGCTCGGCACTGCCACCCAGGTACTGACGCCATCACCTCGCATGAGTCATGTGCCCGGGCCAGTCACAGCAGCAAAATAGCTTCTCCTAACACTCTCCCCTACAAGCGTCGCGATGCATTTTCTAATCGTATTTCAGCTCCTCTCCAAACAACTTTTTTTTTACCCCTGCCTCACGAGTTAAGACGCTCACAACACTGACGCTGGTTCCTGAGATGCCGAGGACGTGAGACACACTTGACACCCGCGCCCTCCCCCGCCCACTGCATTCAACAACCTGTTAGTCAGACCAGCTGCGTACCGCGCCTGCCGCTTTCGAGGGGCGCCCCGCCCCCTCCCTGTCCCTAACTCGCTCTCCTTCCCCTCTTTCGATCGCCCGTCTCTTTCCTGCAAAATCCTACTGTTACTCAGGAAGTGATGCCAATTATCTGTCTCCAGTCTCTTGTGTTGGTCAGAAGACACTTCCATTGTATTTATAATATATAAGAGAAATATGTTTTTTGCTTTTCTACTCAAGATAATCTCTCTCTCTCTCTCTCTCTCTCTCTCTCTCTCTCTCTCTCTCTCTCTCTCTCGTCTCTCTCTCTCTCTCTCTCTCTCTCTCTCTCTGTGAGTTCTTCCTCCTCTTCTTATAACCTCCAAGACTTCATATCAATTTTTAGATCATTCTATCAATATTTTATTTTTCGATAAATAAGGAATAAACGAAATACGGCCTTAAACTGCCAAAAGTAGACCCAAGCCCCACATTCCCCAGTGTTGTCACCCTCAGGAACAGGATAACAAAATCACAACAAACACCAAAAATTTTTTCCCGCGCAAGAAACATCATGGCGGGTGAGTGTTGTCTTAGTCTCAGCCTTTTTCTCCCTAGCAGCGGTTGTCCTGGGGCAAGGAATGACCAGAAATGCACTATAACTGCTTAAAGAAGTCTTTGGGGGACGCTTCCATAGTAAATGTAGCATTGTAAAATAGCTAATCACATAACCAGCTTAGCCCCGAGCGAATGTAAAGACAGTGAAGTTATTATTATGGGAATATCGGCTATTATTTCGGAGTACTGGTGACTTTAAACCCTTAGTGTAAGATATTCGAGTGTCAGTTAATTGCCGCACACCACGCTGCCTTGATATCATTAAGGAGTGTGTTAACTTAAAGGACAGGGACAGTGTAAGATCTTCAGGGGTCAGTGGTAGGGGAGGGCAGAGGCAGTGGGTTTCTTGGAGGTCAGTGGTAGGGCAGGGCAGGGGCAGTGTGTTCCTTAGGGGTCAGTGGTAAGGCAGGACAGGGGCACTGTGTTTCTTGGGGGTCAGTGGTAGGGGAGGACAGAGACATTGTGTTCGTTAGGGTAGAGTATGGGTTCCTTAGGGGTCAGTCGTCAGGGCAGGGTAGAGCAGGGACAGTGGGTTCCTTTGTGGTCTGTGAAAATATGAAGGGTTAGGAGTGAATGTGTGAGGCTCCTCATATGGAAATGACAGTAATAATATTTATGTGTTGGCAGGGATGTCAGTGATAGCCAAGAACAGCTTGCAGTACTACGTGGTGGACAGCAATGAAGCCTTAGAGTTCAAACTGGGTAAGTTACACACACACACACACACACACACCCTCACTGCACAAGAGTTTCTACTTTCACCCCTATTCTATCAACGTCCTTAATGTAAGAGTTAACCAGTATTCTCAGCCATTCATCCCTTTCTTTGATAAACTCCTGAATTCCGTGCCTGCTTTGCTATTTCCTTCTTCCTGTGACTTGAATTTCTTCAAGAGGAGGGTTCAAGACACTTATCTTCTGTTATTTGTTTATTCTATTTGGCATCTCTTTGGGAACTGGCACTCAAGTGGGCCTCTTATTCCTCAAAATTTTTGTTGTGTTTGGTCAGTGGCCTCTTACATAAAAAAATGATGGTACCTGTTAATACTTGGTTATATTGTCTCAGTTGCTCAAATATGAAGTCTTCCTATAAACTGAGCCAAGGAAATTAAAAGTCTATAGATTTAAAGTAAGCCATTTCTCCTCGTTCCATTTTCTTGCAGGTTTGTATTATTAGTGCGTGTTAATACCTGGTTATCATGTTGACTCTGTCTGTCAAAGAGTTGAGCATGCAGACAGTCTTTGCCCAAACTCCCTTCTTCAGTTTGTTATAGATCTATGTGGTATTTCAGTGCGGAAACCCGAGGACTTGGAGGATGAGGACACCACCTTTAAGCCAGATATGTCCCACCAGGTGTTTGGAGACAGGTGAGCCTTGGGTCAGGTCAGGGAAACTGGCTTGTACATTCATCCCTGTTGTCTGACACAGCCACCAGCTGTACTTGTGCTGGGTTCATGTCTTGTTCATTGTCTTCTCTTTTGGTTGCTTTTCTAAAGTGAGTTTCTTCCATTTGTTTGTGTCTCTTGCATCTTTCTCTGTGACTCCCATCTGTTTCACCTCTACTGCAATTTCACCCTTTCATCTCACATATCTATTATTCATAGCATCTTGCCCCAAAACAACAATGATTAATTATTTTTGTATGTTCTTGTCTTCTTTGTTATTAAAATTCTCAAACACAGTTACAAGAAAATAAGAGTGAGTGACTAATGATTAATTTTTCTTGAGTGACAAATTTATTTTTCTAGTCTTTTAGCCAAAGCAACTGGTATGTACAGCCTCTTCACATATTCTCAGAAAAGAATAATAACTACAATGGTAATGATGTACATATGGGTACAGTAGATCAAAATGTATTACAAGAGGCAGTTTTAGGATGCACATCTCCAGAGAAGTGTAGGAGTGTTTATCAAGTCCTACATTAAATCACTGCGAGCACCACGATTCTGTGATGACACCCTTGGAAGATTAAAGTGCACTCTAGTAATTCCTTGTTATGTATCGCAGTGAGCAGATCTTTGGGTACAGTGGGTTGCACATCAAGCTGTACTACTCTGCAGCTCGCCTCACAACCTACCTCACCCACACCTACACTGACAAGGTCCACCCAGAGAAGTACGAGGGAATCAAGGTTAGTGCACATACATTCTTCTCAGTTGTAAGCTCACCCCAAGTAAATAGGTAGGTCTTGCTTGCAGGGACTGTGATGTGTAGGCCAGATGGCTTCTTACAGCTTCCCTTGTTTTCCTATGCTCTTAAGTACATCAAAAAGGAATCAGTCATCCTCAGGAGTTAAGTAATCTGTATCAGTCAACAACATGATGATTAAAGTGTAAAAACAAGGGAATTATGCCTGAAAATCAAATAGCTTACTGAAGAAAGTCGTACATTCAGGGAAATATTAAACTTGGGGAGATATCATTGAAAATACAACACACTAAGGACCACATTCTGAAACATTTATGCCTGGTCCTCCATTACTTTCAGAATAGTCTAGTTGAAGTGATACAGGTTTTTTAAGGGTTTTTATGGTTCTGTTGGCAAATTAAGAAAATTTCTACATTCTTAACAGGAGAAACACTTGAGAACCCAGCTAATTATCTCTGTGGCCTTTGAAAATAGTCCTGGTGAGAAAGCAAAGTGTTTCTCAATACAAGACTAAAAATACTTTACCTTTCAGCCTGATGAAGTGATCAAACCAATCGCTGAGAAGATTCCACCTGGTTACATCACCAACCTGGACGACTTCCTGACTGCCTTACAGAAGGACGTCTCCTTTGTACCTTTTGGAGACTTAGAAAGGAGATTTACTGCCAGGACAGGTGAGGAACAATGTGCAGTGTTTCCTTATTCTCATATACTGACTGTTGAAGTTATTGAGTTGAGAATTAGTATTAGATTGTTATAGTGCATTTTACTATGCTTGTGAAATCCTGGTTAAACTGACCAACTTGCACTTTTAGTTCATTCCCTAACACTGAATATTGAAGTAATTGAGTTGAGAATTAGTATTAGATTGATTAATTTACATTGATTCATGTTACACTGCACTTTATTCATGCTGTGCTGGTAAAATTCTGGTTAAATTCATCAACATGCAGTTTTTGTTTATCCTCATACATTGGCTATTGAAGTGAGTAGAGAATTAATATATGCAGGATTGATGAATTTACACAGGCTAATAATACGGTACACTTTACTTATACTGGTGAAATTCTGGTTAAATTGATGACAGGGTGTGTGTGTGTTAGCCCAGTTTTACTCTTATGGGTGATGGAGATAGAAGGGCAGTTTTCTCAAGGGAAACTTCAGTGTGCAGTAAGTCCTGTGTTGAGATATCTACCAGAGGTGTGTTTTGTGTCCCATGTATTGATAAGAGACAAGCAGGCAGAGAAGGAAAGTGTTCCCTTTTGTGTATTGAAGGAGAAGGGCAAGGAGAGCTGTGTTTCATGCGTTCCATCTTGCTAGAGGAGAACAAGGAGAGGAGTTAGTGTGTTGGTGGCATGTTTTGTGTTCTCTTCTCTGTGTTGATAAAGGAAGGCAAGGAGAGCAGTCTTAAAGTGTTTCCCTTGTATTTCATCTTGGATTTCATGTTTCATTCTGTTAGAGGAGGACAAGAGGAACAGTTTAATGTGCTGCTGTAATGTTTCATGCGTTCCTCTGTGTGTTGTGGCAGAGGAGGGTAAGGAGCGTACTTTTGAGGTGTACCGCTGCAGTGCCTCCACACCCGGCTTCCTGCCCTACCATGAGAACTTCCAGACCTTCATCCTGTGGTACATCGATGCTGCTTCCTACATTGACGTGGATGATGACAAATGGAGGTTCTTTGTCACGTAAGTTGCCCAATTTGTCACGTCAGAATGTATCCCTCTCTGTGTTGGAGGTTTAGGTTGTCATGTAAGTCTTTCCCTTCCACTCACAGTCCTGGAAAGGGATCTGATAGAGGTCTTTATAAGTGGTATAGTGGATATAACAAGAGTTACAAGTTGAATTCTCAGGGTCAGTAATCAGAATTCAAGTTTGATGTTAGATTGGAAAAAAAAAAGGCATAGGAAGGAATTGGTTCTCAAATAGAGTGGTAAATGAATGGAATAGTCTTAGTAATCTCTTCCTCATCTCACAGTTATGAGAAGTACGAGGTGGATGGGAGGCAGCAGTACGCTTTCACTGGCTACACAACTGTATATGAGTATTATGCTTACCCTGCCAACGTGAGGCCCCGAATATCCCAGATGCTGGTGTTGCCTCCCTTTCAACGGATGGGACTTGGAGCAGAGATGCTGAACACCATATACTCCAACTACCAGAGCGACTCCAGGGTGCTGGACATCACAGGTGAGCCACTCAATGAGTCTTGCCTTGTTTCTTGTAGGGGATGTAAGAAGAGTGATGTAAGTAAAATCCTCATGGACAGTAATCAGGATAGGATAAGTAGATTAAGTGTGGATCTGTTACAGGTGTTTCAGTGGTTTAGGGGTTATATCAGTGGTGACATAAGTGAAATCCTCAGGGTCAGTAATTGGGATAGGATGAGGAGTGTTGAGCTCAGGCTTGATAAAGTTAGAAGGAAGGATTTGGTTCTTGAATAGAGTGGGAGATGAATGAAACTGATTCTGTAATCAGTCATTAAGGAGCTTTATTATACAGTAAAATCCCTCTCATCTGGCATTTGAGTATCCGGCAGCTTCAAGTATCCGGCACATTTTTCCCTGGGCCTTAAAATCAATAAAAAATCAATGTGTACTCATAAAATCGATTAAAATTCCTGCTTGAGGCATACTTTGTCCCCTCGCCACCAGAGAGCAATGCTTCACGCCACCCGCGGCCCACTGCACTGTGTTTACTCAGTGACTCAGTCCTGCGTGTGCACTGTTTATCGCCTGACGCCTTCATCATGCCTAAAGTTGTAGAAAAGAGGAAGCGTGTTGTGCTTACACTTAAGCAGAAGGTAGACATTTGTCGACGATTAGAGAGAGGTGAAAGCAGACAGCAACTAATGGCGGAATATGGTGTGGGCTCATCAACTATTTATGACATTAAATCCCAAACGAAAAAGTTGCGGGATTACATGAAAGCCACCGACACCCCAAAGGTAGCGGAAAATCGTCACACACTGCAGTATCATCGTGGTGAAATGATGGACAAAGTGTTATACGAGTGGTTCAGCTTGAAAAGATCAGAAGGAGTCACAATTACAGGCCCAATGCTACAACTGTGTGTTGGTGAGTGTGAGGTGACAGTGTGGGTGGCGACGCGGGGCACGGCGATCAGCTGATCTTTGTTATGGTAAGATGCGTGAGTGTAGGGTGGTGATTGTGGACATAATTTCACTTCTATTCAAGTATCTGGCAATATTCAAGTATCCGGCATGTCGGCTTGTCCCATTGATGCTGGATAAGAGGGATTTTACCGTACTGTATAGTACGGTACCCTTGTAAAGATAGCACTTTGAAAATTTACTTTTTTTTTATTCCTTTTTTTTTATGGTGATTATTATCTGGAATACATTACAAAACAAAATAAATACATTCCTGCAAACACTATATATATGCATCTAACATAATAGCTTCAATTTACTCAATATGATTATTGCTAAAAGTGCTTAATAATTGTGGAGGGTCTTTGGAATTGAGGCCCTGGTGTTCCATAGACTCCACTGCTGCCCCCTCCCCTCCCTCCCTCCCTGATGCCAATTTCTGAGAATTCCCTTTTAAGACTGATGTCTTTGCAGTGGAGGATCCGTCAGAAAACTTTGCTCGCCTGAGGGACTTTGTGGATGCCAAGAACTGCCTCACCCTGGACAGCTTCAGCAAGACCAAACTGGCTGAGGGTTTCTGTGAAGCCATGGTGGCAGAAGCAAGAAAGAAACTTAAACTGAACAAGGTATCTCTTCTCCTTTGGCTGTTTCCCAAGAGTGAGGGGTTGGCACCTTGTATGAGTCTCCTCCAGTTGTTTATATCTTTTGCATCTTCCTCTGTGCCTCCCATCCTTTGCAGTTCTGCCACAATTGCATCCCTCCATCTCACTCTGTCTTCTTCACAATCTTCCCTCAACTGGTTTTCTCTAGGCTCTTAATTGGTTCCTGGTCCTCTCTTCTTACTGTGTCACCAAATCATTCAATTTTTTTCTTATCACTTCATGATGCATTCCACTCCTGCCCTTGTACTCACCTCTTCTGAACAAGTTGTGCCATCCTCAAATGACAATTTTTTTATTTACTCTCACTTCGCAGGCTCCTGTGATATTTTGTAAGAGTGAAACCCCATAGTGTGATATATTGGTATAACTTTGCCTTGGGTTTTGGTGTGTGAATGGCTCATGGGATCTTTATTTATTCAAATTTTACCAGTATTTGCTATTGTTTTTCTGCCTTCCTACTAAAAGCTGAGGATGAGGTTGACAGTGACACTCTCTCTCTCTCTCTCTCTCTCTCTCTCTCTCTCTCTCTCTCTCTCTCTCTCTCTCTCTCTCTCTCTCTCTCTCTCTCTCTCTCTCTCTCTCTCTCTCTCTCTCTCTCTCTCTCTCTCTCTCTCTCTCTCTCTCTCTCTCTCTCTCTCTCATCCTCAAATATTTACCTGCAGTTTACCAGGTAGTAACTAACACATCTCTTTCCTCTGGCCTTCCTCAGCGTCAGGTTCGGAAAATCTACGAAATCTTGCGTCTGCACTTCACCAACCGAGCCGACAAGAAGGCTTACCGGCAGTACCGGCTGGAGGTGAAGAACAGGCTCAATGTGCAGTACAAGGTGAGTGTGGGTGCTTAGGGTGGTGATGGTGGTGGTTGCAGTGGTTGTAGTGGTGAAGGGTTGAGAAGATTTGCAGAGGTAGTTATTCTGTGGATGTTGGAGAAGACATGGAGAGATGATTAAATTACAATGTTTTTGTTATTTGTAGAAATAGAAGCTGAAAAGATCTTAAAATGTGAAGAATCTTGGTAATGGTAGTGGTGTAGGGATGGTGGATGTATTTAATAGTGGGGGAGAGATAGAGAGTGAATAAGGGAGTGGAGGGTGGTGGAAGGATGGTGATAATGGTACTGGTGGTGGTGGTGAGATGACTGGAGAGAAATTAATTGCAGTGTTTCTGATGGCTCCATACAGAAAGAAGACAGGGACATGGAGAAGCTGAAGAAAATCTTGAAACCTGAAGAATTTGCTGCCACCATGAGTATTACAAGCCGGGAGCAGCGCCTGGAGAGCTTGGAACGCCAGTACTCTGAGCTGGAGGAGCATTACCTCAAAGTGCTGGAGAGACTGGCCCTCTCTTGACCCCCTCCTCATCCACTGACTGCTTCACCCTTTCTACTCTGCTGAATTGTTTGGCTTAGCTCTGCTCCTCTCTGTATTGAATTTAGAGAATGATACTTTTGTAAAATTGTGTTTATCTGGAATTAAATGTTTTTTGTATACATTTTAATGTTTGAATGTTTAGTAATATTCTACCCTTTTAACTGAAGGTGTGTGTGTTTACCTAGTTGTGCTTAATTGGAAAAGAGCTATGGTCATGCTGTCCCATTTCCATATCTTTTAATATCTGAATTAGCCTTGAATCCTTATATACTATTTACATTTACTATCTCCTCATCCAGACTTCCGTACAACAATATTGTGAGGGAAACTATACTTTTTGATGTCTTCTACAAGCACTCTTATTCATCCTCTTTCCATGTCCTTTAGTATCATGTGTATCCCAAACCTACAAGTCATTCCGGTCCACCTTCACTCCCTCATATGCTCTATATATCGCAATCAGGTCTCCCCTTTCTCTCCTTTTTTTCCAACAATGGTAGATGTAACCTTTCCAGTCTTTCTTCGTATTGTCCTTGTGTGTGTGTGTGTGTGTGTGTGAAAATGCTGAATAAACTATAATTATGTTGATTATAAACCGATTTACCGCAGGAATACATGCCATACATAACTACGAAGTGGAAAGATCACACAGAAAGAGACATGTGAGAAAGGAATGAGGCAAAGGATATAGGAGGAGGCAGTAGACACCTGTCGAAACGATAATTACTCCCAGTGGGGTGTGCAGCACTGGATGAGGGGGTGCTGTGAACTTATCATTAAACCCAGTTGTGACCTCACTGAACGTTTCCCTTTGTGTCTCACAACACAAGGGGGCAGTCACAGCCTGCCCTCCAAAGACAACTCTCTTCCTCCACACAAAAACTACAAGCACCTAATAACACACACACCCTTCACTCAAAAATTTTAAAATCATCATGGCGACTCCTACACTAGCCTCGGAATCCCCATCTGGGGAGGGGACCATAAATGTCCCCAGGTCGGACTGCCTTTCTGTCGACGACCCTAAGTGTCTTGACACCCCCCTCAACTTTTTCTTCACTAACTTCTGCAACATTCGCGGTCTAAGATCTAATTTTCAGTCTGTAGAACACCACCTCTCCTCTTCTAAATCTCATCTTCTTTTCCTCACTGAAACTCAGGTGTCTGAGGCAACTGACAGTAGCCCCTTTTCTGTTCCCTTCTACTTTCTCTATCCTCATTTTTCGATCCAAAAGCTGGATGCTGTGTTTATGTGCACAATGACTTAACCTGCTCTCGTGCCCACGCTCTTGAATCTTCCGAGTTTTCCACCATCTGGCTACGACTACAGAGTCACTCATACTAAATTTATCTGTGCTGTATACCTCTCACCTAACTCCTCTGACTATAAGAAATTCTTTGACTGCTTAACTTCCAATGTGGAGCACATTCTGACCCTCTTCCCTTTTGCAGAGATCTCCATTCTTGGACACTTCAGTGTTCACCACCAGCTTTGGCTTTCCTCTCCCTTCACTGACCATCCTGGTGAACTAGGCTACAACTTTGCTATCCTCCATGACCTAGAGCAATTGGTGCAACACCCTACTCGTATTCCTGACCGTCTTGGAGATACGCCCAACATTCTTGACCTTTTCCTGATCTATAATCCTTTTGCTTATGCTGTCACCCTTTCTTCTCTGTTGGGCTCCTCCGATCACAATCTCATATCTTTATCTTGTCCTATCGCTCCAATCCCTCCTCAGGATCCCCCTAAGCGAAGGTGCCTCTGGCGCTTTGCCCCTGCTAGATGGGGGGACCTGAGGAGGTATTTTGCTGATTTTCCTTGGAATGACTACTGCTTCCGTGTCAGAGACCCGTCTTTGTGTGCTGAGCGCATAACAGAGGTGATAGTGTCTGGCATGGAGGCGTACATTCCTCACTCTTTTTCTCGTCCTAAACCTTCTAAACCTTGGTTTAACACAGCTTGTTCTCGTGCTATACATGATAGAGAGGTGGCCCACAAAAGGTACTTAAGCCTTCCATCACCAGAATCTCATGTACTTTATGTTTCTGCCCGGAACCATGCCAAGTCTGTTCTCCAACTAGCCAGAAACTCCTTCATTAACAGAAAATGTCAAAACCTTTCAAGATCTAACTGCCCTCGTGATTTCTGGCATCTAGCCAAAAATATCTCCAATAACTTTGCTTCTTCTTCTTTCCCTCCTCTATTTCAACCAGATGGCACCACAGCTATCACATCTATTTCTAAAGCTGAACTCTTTGCTCAAATCTTTGCTAAAAACTACCTTGGACGATTCTAGGCTTGTTCCTCCCTCTCTTCCACCCTCTGACTACTTCATGCCACGTATTAAAATTCTTCGCAATGATGTTTTCCTTGCCCTCGCTAGCCTAAACCCTCGGAAAGCTTATGGACCTGATGGGGTCCCTCCTATTGTTCTCTGAAACTGTGCCTCCGTGCTTGTACCTTGCCTAGTCAAACTCTTTCAGCTCTGTGTGTCAACATCTACCTTTCCTTCTTGCTGGAAGTTTGCCTACACTCAACCTGTTCCTAAAAAGGGTGACCGTTCTAATCCCTCAAACTACCGTCCTATTGTTTTAATTGCTTTTACATATATGAAAAAAAAAAAGACAGAAATACGTAGAAAAAGGACATTGGAAGTAATCTCCGAACAGGGATTAAGCTGAGATTATCTTATGCAGCATCCATGTATAAAACGTCAATAGAAGTTACTAGTACATTGTTATTTATTTCAAACACCAGTGAACAGATAGAATATAAAAGTACAATGTAAGACGGCAATCCGAAGACGAGGCCAAATGCACAAGCCGAACGATTTGCCAATATGTTTTAGCTGATTTATGTATATATGATTTCTTTTATCATATTTTTATAATCCTATCTGACTTTTCTTGATTTTAACTTTAGTTATTCCTAAGAATACAAGTAAAAATCTTTGCTTCTTGTATCAATGTGTCTAAAAGGGTGAGTCTAATGTCTGGTTACCGTACCCGTGCCAGTCACCATTTTCAGGAAATCCTTAATAGATTACCTTGGTAACGCACTGTGCACATGATATTCATATCTTCACCTCACCTTCCATGCACACCTACTGCAAAAGATGCAATTTCCAGCTATAGATGTTCTGACTTATTGATTTAAGATGAAATCAGATGTTTATCTCAAGTTGTATATATTATATAACATTAAATTCTTTATGGCTTCTTTATGATTAGGAACTCATGAAAAATTTAAGTCTGGTTAGTAGGGAAAGGGAATTTTATGAGTTGACAGTCTCACAGCAGATGTGAGGCATGAGGAGGGATATGAGACGATGGAACGTGATGCTGGAGTGTGACAGGTATGGGAGACGGGAGAGAGATGATGCGTGTTATTCTAAGGGTGTGAAAAAAAATAATAATAAGATAGGAAGGGGGTATATGGTGATGCTGGTGTGACTGTGTAGAGAGATGATCGAATGAAAAGATGACCGAGGCAGTGGAGGAATTCCTGTGGGGATTGCAGTGTGCCAGATGTAAGAACTATTAGTGTGGATGATATTATTCGTTCTGTTTTCTTCTATAGGAAGGCATGACTTAATAGAAATACCGAGTCACCTGTAACATGAAGACCCGTATTCTCAAGAGTGTTTCTCCTATTAATAATGTAAAAATCTTGTTAATCCGTCACTAGAGCCATTAGAACACAATTAAGAACTTTTGTTACTTCAATTTGAGCCTTCTGAAAGTACTGGATGTGTGGGGCAGGTTTTCCAAGATCCAAGTTGAAGTAGCCTACGGCGTGACGTCACTCAGTCAACTGGTTTACCAAAACAACGCGTCCTGTTCCTCCGTGGCGGGAACTGTGCCTCTGCCTGACTGACTGGCGGCTTGGCACTGTCTTATAGCAACTTTGACAGTTTGGTGTGATACAGACAAGCCTCGTGTAGCGCCATTCACCGCGGGGAACATATTTCATCGCCTCTTATTAAGGTAGACACATTGGTTACTCTTGCTCTGCTCATCCACTGCTACAATTTTCGGTTACAGAGATGATTGGCTGGGTTCTCAAGAGTGTTTCTCCTGTTCATGTTATTCAAGAACTATCAGCTATTACTAGAATCATCAAAACTCTTAAAAATCCGTCGTGTTTAGGCTTTTGAATATAGTGGGGATGCATCGCAGAAGTTTTAAGAACGCGGTCCTCAGGCTCAATATTCTTGCTAGACACCAATGATCTGCTTGGATTATACTGAAATAACATTAACGTTTTCTTCGTAGGGTTAGGTTAGATTAAGATAAATGCAGTTCTTTCACAGTTAATCTCTTCATAGTGTAGATCACATTTTTCTCAGTAGTAGTCCTGAAATTAGTAGGCAATCATTATTTCCATAATACCCACCAGCTTTTTGACATAGACAGCCAGACATCCACACTCAGAGGTGCAAAGTCTCAAGCAGTGCCACAGATACAGGTAATTGCTGCCAAGGTGGTCTTCTGCTCACCCCAACAGGGTCTCGGTAGAAAGGAAGGGAAAGGAAAAGCTTGATTTCTCTCCTCTGCTTCTCTGTTTTATTTATAAAATCTTCAGACTGTAGGTGTCTTTGGCCAAACACTGACCTCTACATCTCATACAATAATTTTACAGTCACCTATTATTTTTGTTGTGGTTATCAGAAAGAATAGGGGGTAGAATAGGGAGTGAAGCATGCCTGTCTGGAGGTAATACTATCAATTACACTGTTATAATTAACTGCACAGACAGCAAAACACTTATCCTCCATTTTTGGATAATCCTTTTGAATTTTCTTTTGAGGACAGGCACTCTTGGTGAGCCTATTTTATTTTTTTTCCCTTTTTGTTGCCCTTGGCCAGTGTCCTCTTTCATAAAAAGGAAAAGAGAAGGAAAGACCCCCACAAGGATGAAGGATGAAGTTATAGCATGCATGTCTAAAGGTTGCATTATTCATTATACCATTATAATTAACTATACAGACAGCAAGACCACCATGAGGATGAAGGATGAAGTTTGAGTGTGTACGTTTTAAGGTAGCATTATTAACTGTTATTATTAACATTACAGACAGCAGGACAGCCACGAGGATGAAGAGGAATACTAAATCCCAGGTGACCCTGGATGGCTTTGTGGTGCGGTCCTCCAAGGTGTCCCCATCCAGCAGTCCCATCAAGGAGCTGGGGATGCGCCAGGCCACGCTGGAGTCCCTCAAGGTGATGACCAGTTAGAGTAGTGACTTACTTGACTTAATTCCCATCAGAGAGTTGCCAGGCAGGGTCTCCAAGTGCTCTTCTTAATTTTGACCTTGCTCTCCTGTCTCAAGCCAAGAGTCAATTGCAGCTGCCTGTTTTGTGCTAAAGTGACTGTGTGTTGCAGGGTGTGGTGGTGGTGGAGGAGATGGAGAGAGCAAGGGTGGTACTGGAGCGAAATGACGTCTCCACTGAGCTGAAGGTGGACACGCTGCAACACCTGCTGCGCAAGACCCCCGGCTAAGGAGGTGCTCATCAAGACCAAGCTAGGTCAGTGTGCTACCTCATCTGCACTTGCCTTAACCTGGGTTGTGGTTCATTTGCTGTGCCCCCTTTGATCTCTCTCTCTCTCTCTCTCTCTCTCTCTCTCTCTCTCTCTCTCTCTCTCTCTCTCTCTCTCTCTCTCTCTCTCTCTCTCTCTCTCTCTCTCTCTCTCTCTCTCTCTCTCTCTCTCTCTCTCTCTCTCTCTCTCTCTCTCTCTCTCTCTCTCTCTCTCTCTCTCTCTCTCTCTCTCTCTCTCTCTCTCTCTCTCTCTCTCTCTCTCTCTCTCTCTCTCTCTCTCTCTCTCTCTCTCACTATCCCTGACACCTACTCTCCCTTTCTAAACCACGCCACCGCTCTCCCTCTCCCTCTCTCCCTCTCCCTCTCTCCCAACCGTACAATGAGACACAACACACTGTATAATGAGAGTGGTGAGATGGTGAACTAGTCCACATCTGGGTGCTGTGAGGGATGCTATGTGCTCCTGTTATGTTCTTATTGGACCCTACATAGTCTGGGCACCTCTGAGGCCTTTCGTGGGCTGAGGAGAAATTCTGGTCACCCTTCTTGTGGATGGTCTGGATGTAGGCAGTTGTGGTGCTAGGCAAGATGATATATGAACATCGCTGGTCTTGTTTCTGAGATATTGAGACTTCTTGGTTCAACCTGTCTTGTTCAACATGTCTTGTTATCCACATTGACCTCAAAGTTGGGTTAAGGTGTATGTGTGAATAGCTAGTTTGTGCCTCTGTATCCACTGGTTGCTTTGTTTACCATCCTAGGGAAGACTGTCCACAAGCTGTGCCGTGCTGAGGAAGGTGAAGTGGCAGCAGCAGCACAGCAGGTGTACACATCATGGAAGAACCACATCCTCAGCAAAGTGAATAGACCATACATTGAAGTGAAATGTGACCTCAAGACACAGAAGCTTAGAAGCTCAGCAAAACAAATGTTACTTGAAGCCTTGCAGAGAGAGATTGAAGGAGGAGGAGTAGAACACGAGAGCAGTCGAGAAGATGAGGTTTTAGAAAGGGAAAGAGATAAAGCAAAACACACACAAACACGTACACAAAGATGAAGGGAACAGTGTAGGCAAGTCAGCTAGTAAAAGACCAAGGGATGACTGCACTTTAGAAAAGCCTGTACATAAAAGTAAGCAAAGCATAGAGGAAGAGGAAGGAAAGAGTGAAGATAGAGGAAACCACAAAAGATCAAAGGAAGACAGACATACAAAGAAATATAAACATAAACATAATCTGAAGGAAGATGAGGAGGAAGGGAAAAATGGAGATAGAGGAGACTATAAAAGATTAAAACAAGACAGTCATACAGAGAAATATGAACAAAAACACAGAAAGAACCATGAGGAAGGGAGGAGTGGAGATAGAGGGGAGCAGAGAGAAGCAAGAGGCACACAAGACACTCAGCAGGACTCAGTGGACACAATAGCAGATCACCTGGAGAGGGAAGTGTACCAGGTGTACACAAGGCGCGTCGACAACAGATACAGGCGCACCATACGCTCAATGATCTTTGCATTGAGACACCAGAGGGATGTAAGGAAGGCAGTTGTCCTAGCCACTCTCTCAGTTGAGGATTTTGTCAGTCAGCACATGAAAACTTGAAGATTAGTGTTAGTGCTCTCTCAGTAGAAACACAATGTTAGTAACACTTGGTAATGTAGTTCTGGTAGAAATATCTAAGTGCACTCTTAGAGAATGTAGATATCTTGGATTCAGTGAAGCAAACAAATTGACAGCAAACTGATGTAAGTACTGTTGGTAGCTTATCATTAGGTTTTGCCTTTTTATTTGATATTTTTGGAAGGAAAAATATGCATTGATCACCATGTATCTTATTTATTGTTTATTTACATGGAGTGATTGATTTGTGTAGCTTTATATCAATGTTAATGGGCTTAACTGAGATACAATTAATACAAGAATAGATCATGAAAAGAATTAATTTTATGTATAAAGTGACTTGGAGGAGGTTCAAGAATTAATTTTGTGTATAAAGTGACTTGGAGGAAGCTCTTAGTCCCCTTCCTCTAGTTTTTATTTACTTTTGTACTGTGTGCATGAAATGTCTTCCAGATCCATCCATAGAGTATTGGGTTTGACTATATCACTTAGATTTCCATATGAGATTAAAGACCACATTCTGAAGCACTTCTGCCCACACCTCAGTTATTATCAAAAGCCTTTAATTGAAGTTACATAGGTTTTTAAGGGTGTTTTTAAGATTCTAGTGACAAATTAAAAAGATTTCTACATTATTAACAGGAGAAATACACTTGAGAAACTGGCTAATCATCTTTGTGGCCTTTGAAAATAGTTGTGGTGAGAGAGCATAATGTTCCTGAATTTTGGCCTAATATAAAAAAAAACTTTTAATGGAGATTTCTGTGTGCTAATCTCATGCCTTGGAAGAGTTCTGTAGATGTAATAGAGTTGATATGTGCCTTACACACTTCCTGACCAGTATAGATCAGTTCATTTCAAGAAGTACAAGTATGTATGTGTGTAGCATTTCGAAGCCTGTTAAGATGTTCAGTGTTGTGGTGTGTGGCTGCAGTTGGATAGCTGGATAGATGGGTGAATCAGTGGATCGTTGAGTAGCTGGGTGAGTGGAGGATGTGTGGATGAGGTGTGGATGGTGAGGTTGTTGTAGGTAAGTAAATGGGTGGATGGATTGGGAAATGGTTGGGTGGATGAGTATGAATGAGTGAGAATGTTTGCAGGGGGTCAGTGGACAATGGATGGATGGGTGGATGGATTAGTGGGTGGTTGTGGATGGGTATGTCAATGTGTTGTGGATGTGAGGGTAATTGTGCATGGATGGATTAGTGGGTAGGAGATGGGTGGGTGGACCTGTAGGTAGTGTGCAGTGGGTGGATAGGTGGATGTAGTTGAGTTATTGGCTGGATGGGTGAGCTAATGGAGGTAGGTGGATGAGTGTGAGTTGTTGGATAGATGGCTGGGTTTATGACTATTGGGGGTTGGATGTGAGTGGGTGGATATGGTTGAGTGGTTGAGTAAGCAGTGGATAGGTTAGTGAATGTTTCATTTTTTTTATTCATTTATTTTTTTATGTAGGAAGGACACTGGCCAAGGGCAACAAAAATCCAATAAAAAAATATGTCCACTGAAATGCCAGTCCCATAAAAGGGTCAAAGCAGTGGTCAAAAATTGATGAATAAGTGTCTTGAAACCTCCCTCTTGAAGGAATTCAAGTCATAGGAAGGTGGAAATACAGAAGCAGGCAGGGAGTTCCAGAGTTTACCAGAGAATGAATGATTGAGAATACTGGTTAACTCATGTGTTAGAGAGGTGGACAGAATAGGGGTGAGAGAAAGAAGAAAGTCTAGTGCAGTGAGGCTGTGGAAGGAGGGGAGGCATGCAGTTAGCAAGATCAGAAGAGCAGTTAGCATGAAAATAGCGGTAGAAGACAGCTAGATATGCAACATTGCAGCGGTTAGAGAGAGGCTGAAGACGGTCAGTTAGAGGAGAGGAGTTGTTGAGACGAAAAGCTTTTGATTCCACCCTGTCTAGAAGAGCAAGTGGTGAGTGCAGATCCACCTGCTGCCTTCATGAAGCCTGTAGTCCAGACGTCAGAGCCTAGAGACATTTTGGGGACCAAGTGGTTTGGGTACCAAGTGTCTTGAGTACCAAACATCCTGAGGCTTTGCACTCAGGCCAATCTGTCTTGAGGATCATCTGACCTAAGGCCTGTATGACCTGAGTACTTTCTGCCCCAGTACAAAGTCATTCATTCACCTGCTGTTGTCTGCTGGTCACCTAGTCAGCCATTCCCCTATGGAACGAGCTCAGAGCTCATAGTGACCAGTCTTTGGTTAGGACTGAGACCACTCATACATCACACACTGGGACAGCGAGGTCACAGCCCTTTGGATTACATCTCGTACTTACTTGCTGATAAGCAAACAGGGGCTACACACTAAGAGGCTTGCCCATTTGCCTCACCACACATGGGACTCAAACCTGGGCCTTCATGGTTGTGAGCCAAGCATGTTAACCGCTACACTATATGGTGTGTGTGTGACTAGCTCCCCTTGTTGTGGAATCAGAGAATAATGATAATTGATTAATGGAATACAAATTTTTTTTAAACGGTAGACTTTTGCTTATGTTATCTCTAATAAGAATTTTTGTGAATAATTTTATTGCGGCTGATGTGAGACGAATCAGCAGATAATTTATAGCTTTTGACAGGTGGGGTTATGTTCACCTTTTTTCCATTTATGGGATATTTTACATTGAGTCAGTAACTTGTTGAATAATAATGTTATAGGGCATTGTAGCTGGATGCAGCATTCATTCTGTCTACATAACTGCTCATTCTGCTAAAAAGTACATTGCAAACTTACAGAGTATTTTATTACAATTTTTTAAATAAATACAATGTGGATGTTATGTTTCTATATTCCTGTGAATGTAAAGAAGTATCAGATATTGGATGTTAAGTAATTTCATGCTCACAACATGCAGGATTATACGTCTTTTAAATATTATACATAAAAAGATATAACAACTTGACACCAGAAGATGGAGCATTGTCAGCTTGAGTCAGCCCTTTAAAAATACAAACATAATTACTCTGACAATTTCTTAGGTTCGTTGCTTGATTACTGAATCTTCTGTAGTGTTTAGATAAGATAGTGCACATAAACTGACAAAAAACATATATAACATTTTCCTTGAAGTGCACAAGTTTTTCCTTAAATAAAGACACCACATAAACAGAAAAAGAAAAGAGAAATATCACAGAATACATAATGAAGATGCATATTTGAATATTTGATGAGGGACAGTTTAGGCAAGGAAGTGTTGTATATTAGAGGGAGAATGATAAAAAAAAAAAGAGAAAAAAACAGTGTCTCCTGGAAAAGTTCATTGGTGCAAAAAGATGGTGGAAATAATTAGTGTTAGCAAGGCAGCTTACTTATTGAGACCTTCAGGTGTGTAGTGTTGCAGTGTTGTAGGGCTGAGTGTAGGAGATGCAGGCTTCAATACTACAGCATCTATTACTACTACTACTACTACTACTACTACTACTACCATCACCACCTCATCACTGTTACTCCTCACTCCACCCTTCAATATTCATCACTCCACTTCACTCCACTCCCATTGTCACTATCTCCTTTCTCCCTTCCTCCACCCTTCCCTGCCTCCACTCCAGTAAGGGGGAGGAGGAGTGGGGTAGTGATTAGTGCTCTAGGTAGGTGTGATGAACCGTAGACTCTCTCTCTCTCTCTCTCTCTCTCTCTCTCTCTCTCTCTCTCTCTCTCTCTCTCTCTCTCTCTCTCTCTCTCTCTCTCTCTCTCTCTCTCTCTCTCTCTCTCTCTCTCTCTCTCTCTCTCTCTCTCTCTCTCTCAGCCTTCCTTCCTCCTCTCACTCATCCTTCTTCACTCTCATCTTCCAATTCTCTCTCCCATCTTCGTCTCTTCCTCCCTCTTCCTCCTCCTTCTCCTTACTTTGCGCTCTCAAGTGAAGCGCAAAGAGAGAGAGAGAGAGAGAGAGAGAGAGAGAGAGAGAGAGAGAGAGAGAGGGGGGAAAGGAAAGGAGAGGGGAACAGCTTTCCTCTCCCTCTCTCCGATCGTTGGCTGTAAGAGGACAGACAGGTGAGAGAGAGAGAGAGAGAGAGAGAGAGAGAGAGAGAGAGAGAGAGAGAGAGAGAGAGAGAGAGAACGAACTGCTGCGCCACTTATGATTTGGTAAGAGAGAGAGAGAGAGAGAGAGAGAGAGAGAGAGAGAGAGAGAGAGAGAGAGTTGGTAACTGCAATTACACTAATACTAATCTCAAAACGCAGGAGCAAAATTTATACGGTCAGAAAGTTCGCAACAGTTATTATTATTATTATTATTATTATTATTATTATTATTATTATTATTATTATTATTATTATTATTTCATTCTGCCGTACTATGATATATTAGAGAGCTCAGAGTGATAGTTATAGTTAGTGTGTGTGTGTGTGTGTGTGTGTGGCCACCTATAGTACACTCCCGAGAGAGAGAGAGAGAGAGAGAGAGAGAGAGAGAGAGAGAGAGAGAGAGAGAGAGAGAGAGAGAGAGAGAGAGAGAGAGAGAGGTTAATTTTGTAAGGAACTCTGTACAAAAACAACTGCCTTAAAAATTAAATGTAATGAAGGAAAAGTGTGTATCAGTGAAAGGCTTAACAATATTTTGACAGGAGGTTATAGACGAAGATTATGAGAAGAAAGGTTTATTGGTTTATACAAGTAGGAGAAAGATAAAAGGATGTCAAAAAAAATTAGCTCTTTCCTAAATTAAATATATAATGATAACAGGTTCTGTATTTTTAGAGGAATGGAAGAAGGAGAAGAGGAAGAAGAAGTGATAAATGGAAGAAAACAGGAAAGGTGATGTAATTTTTTTTCTAATTAAGGTGATAATAATCTTTAGTTCTAGATTTTTGGAGGAATGAGAGAAAAAAAAAGGAGAAGTGATAAATGGAAGAAAAGGAGAAGATGATGGCGTATCTAAAAGGATAGATTTTTTTCGTCTTAATAAACAAGTCAATAATAATGATGATGAGAATTTGACGAAGTGGAATCAGGAGGAGAAAGTTTTGAGGAAGTGGAGGAAAGGAAGGAATAGGAGGAGGAGGAAGAGGAGCAGGAGGAGGAGGAGGTGAAAAAAAAATAGGCAAAAGGGAAAAAAGAAGGAATAGCAAGAAGAAAAAAAAAAAGGAGGAGGAGGAGCAGAAGAAGGAAGTGGTGGAAATTTTAGAACCGGCGGAAAGGAAGGAATTGGGAAAATAAAGAGATTGAGAAAATTTTAGAACTGAGAGAAAGGGGAAATGAGGAAAAGAAATGAGGAAGAGGAGATTGGTGGAAATTTTCAGAAGAGAAGGGAAGGAATGAGGGGAAAATAAGTATGAGAAGGAGGAGGAGGAGGAGTTGGTGATGAAAATTTTAAGTTGGGGAAAAGTAGGAACAGCGAGAAGGAAAATGAGAAGGAGATAGTGAAATTATGAAAATAGGGGAACAAGTAAGAGGTGATAAAAGAATCTTGTAAGTGAAGAAAAGGAAGGAATGAGAAGAGAAGAAAAAAGATGAACATTCGACGTTGGGGGAAAGGAATTAATGAAAAGATGGAGGATGGCAGGAGGAGGAGGAGGTGGAGGAGGAGGTAGTGATAAATTATAGAGGTGAGGAAAGGCAGAAGAGAAATGGTAAGGATGAAACACTTACTTAAAACTAAACAAAAATAAACACAAGTAATAAGTGAAAGAATCAAATACACAGAAAATTTAGAGAGATATTCTATTTATAACAACAGTGACGGAAAATTTATACGTTAAGGGGTAACTTACATAAAATATAATAGGTTTATTACTTGACGCGGAGGCAGAGGAGAGAGAGAACATGGAAAACATCATCTAATTAGGACCGAGAATATGTTACGATACGGTTGAAGGAACTAATTAGACTAAAAAATAATGTTGTGTAGCATAGGGGCAGCTACCTGGGGAAGGCACAACCCGGGAACATTATTATATTACAGACAAAAACAACATCAACACGTAATGAGATCGAAAAGTAACTCGTGTGATATAATGGTAAATTTACAAACAACAACAACTTAGAGTGATGACTTAGTTCTTAGCCATTTTCCAACATCTCAGTGTCTTTCCACAACTTTCAACACGCTGCAGTGGAAGTCAACAAGATTTTCAGTGATACAGTGATAAACAATAGCAAAAATACGGAATCTCAAATAATAATCTTTGATGAATTTTATAACACCGAAAAGAGACAGCGAAGTAAAATTTAACACGAATCCCTTATCACACACACACACACACACACACACACACACACACACACACACACTACGAGAACCAAACCTGAGTAATAATTTCTGTGGCGTTTTAAACTATCGAGGAGAGAAGAACAAATAGTAACAGTGTCTGCAGGGAAGCATGACTGACAGGACAGGGAGGGAAGTGTTGAGCAAAGTAAGCGAGGGAGCTGAGTAATGAGTAAGTGGAGAGGGAGTGAGGGACCTGGAGTAAGTGAGAGGCGAGGGAGAAGGCGGAGTGAGTGTGACGGGTGGGTGGGTGTGGGGGGGAGCGATATCAGTGTGTGGTATTTCCAGAGGCGATAAATGGTTTGCTACTTCATTTCTTTCTAACTCTTGTGGGGATTTTTTGTTTTTGCTCCCGTGTCAATCATAGATAAAGGAATGGAAGGTGGGTGGGTACAGAGAGAGAGAGAGAGAGAGAGAGAGAGAGAGAGAGAGAGAGAGAGAGAGAGAGAGAGAGAGAGAGGTATGGTATAGAGTTAATAAAGCTGAAATGAAAAAAATAGCGAACAGAGGAAGAAATTAAAGTGCAGAGAGAGAGAGAGAGAGAGAGAGAGAGAGAGAGAGAGAGAGAGAGAGAGAGAGAGAGAGAGAGAGAGTGGGCGGGAGGGGGTGAGCGTGGGCGGCAGGGGCGGGGCGAACGAGAGAGAGAGAGAGAGAGAGAGAGAGAGAGAGAGAGAGAGAGAGAGAGAGAGAGAGAGAGAGTGGGGGTGAGGGGCCGTGGTGGTGGTGGTGGTGGTGGTCCCTGCTTCGCCGCACTGTGGTATCAGCCGCCGTGGTGGACTAACGTGCTACTCCCGCCTCACGATCGCCACCTCCCTCCCTCACTCACTCCTCCTCGACTTACGAACGCCGCTCACTCCCCTTAGCGCCTGGCGAGCCGTGGGGAGTGTAGTCCCTACGTCCCTCTGCCCCTCCCAAGGCAAGGAGCAAGGTAGGATGCTAATTAGGATTCTGTGTTTAGTTTTGGAGCTAAGTACTGTGTGTGTGTGTGTGTGTGTGTGTGTGTGTGTGTATGTTCACGCTACTGTAATAACCTTGGAAGTTCAAGACAAATTCCATTAAAGTCACGGAAATTGTGCGGTACAAGCTGAGTTTGGGCTGATTAACTTGTGCTCCTGATTGCTCGGAAATTGCTCGTATAACACAATATTCCTACTTTTCTGCGAGGGGCGAGGCGACCAAGACACCACGGGCGAGAAAAATGTGTCCTGTTTTATATTGATTTCTTTGCCCGCGTGTCCAAAAAGTGTCCGCCCCTGTGTGTGCAGAGGACTGTCCGCCCCTGTGTGTGTAGAGAGCTGTCCCCTTCTGTTTATGTAGACCATAATCCTCCTGTGTGTGTAGAAGACTGTCTCCCCCCTTCCTCCCGTGTGTATATGGGACTGTCCGCTCCTGTGTGTGTAGGGGACAGTGTCACCCCCGGGTATGTAGGGAACAATGTCTCCCCTCCCTTGTATGTGTATGGGACAGTGTCAGCCCTTGTGTGTGTATGGGACAATGTCGCCACTGTTGGGTTCAGCGTCTGCCCTTGGCGCGTCGGGGGGGGGGGGCGGCTACAGGGGTGTTAACTCTCCACCCAGTGTGTGAGGTGACCTGTCAGGTTTCCGGCAGCCACACACCGCCCATGGCACACACAGCCCACTGGGCCCATACAACACCACTCGGCCCACACAACACCATTCGGTTCACACTATCCCACTGGCCCATACAGGCGTCACTCCCCCCTCCACCCCGCAATGCCGTAGGGAACTTTTCGTCATCACGGTGTATTAACTTTTGAGGAAAGTTTTCACACCCCCCCAAAAAAAAAAAAAAAATAAAAAAATAAAGAATCCATTAAAATTGAGCTGGTAAAAGTTGTTAAAGGAATTCGACGGTAAAACTTGACGAGTAATTTGAGAACACAAGGGACTCGCTAAAAGGAGAGAGAGAGAGAGAGAGAGAGAGAGAGAGAGAGAGAGAGAGAGAGAGAGAGAGAGAGAGAGAGAGAGAGAGAGAGAGAGAGAGAGAGGCTGTGATAGTCATTGGAAAAACTATACGTATATATTTAAGACCATATTCTGAAACACTTCTGCTCCGCACCTCCACTACTTTTAAAAGGTTCTGCTTGACTTCATACATGGTTCATAAGGGTGTTTTCATGGTTCTAGTAACAGATTAACAAGATTTCTACATTATAAACAGGAGGAACAATATCGAGCACCCGGTTAATCTTCTCTGTGGCCTTGGGAAATAGTGGCAAGGGACCAGAGCGTTTTAAAATACGACCCTTAGAGTTGAGCCTTCTTTATTTCGTAACGTGG
>NC_087180.1:19581614-19586614 GCF_035594125.1 Scylla paramamosain | reverse complement strand
ATAGGAACGAAAAAGAGGTGAGAAACATTAAGAAGATAAAGAAGTGTTGACGTGAATGAAAGGAAGAGGAAGAGGAGGAGGAGGAGGAGGAGGAGGAGGAGGAGGAGGAGGAGAGTAAAGGGTGCTTAGGGCGTTTAATTGGAATGCATAAAGGGAAAAATAATGGGAAAGAGGAGAGAAAGAAAACGAGGAGAAGGAGGAGGAGGAGGAGGAGGAGGAGGAGGAAGAAAGAGACGGAAGAAAACAAAATATAACATTAAAATTATATGACCGGGAGAGAGAGAGAGAGAGAGAGAGAGAGAGAGAGAGAGAGAGAGAGAGAGAGAGAGAGAGAGAGAGAGAGAGAGAGAGAGAGAGAGAGAGAGAGAGAGAAAGGGCAAACTATCAATATTCTCAGAGCAATAAGAGATTTAGGCACAAAGCGTGTCTGGCCTACGAGAGAGAGAGAGAGAGAGAGAGAGAGAGAGAGAGAGAGAGAGAGAGAGAGAGAGAGAGAGAGAGAGAGAGAGAGAGAGAGAGAGAGAGAGAGAGAGAGAGAGAGAGAGAGAGTGTATGTGACGCTATATTTAACGAGGCTGTTAGCGATAAACTGCTCTATCTAATTTTGAGTTAAAGTCGACGGGACGGAGGAGGAGAAAGAGGAGGAAGAAGAGGAGGAGGAGGAGTAGGAGGATGGGGAAGAGGAGGAGGATTAAGGGGAGGAAGAGGATGATGATTTTGATTATGTTAATGATGATGATGAGGAAGAAGAAGAAGAAGGAGGAGGAGGAGGAGGAGGGGGGAGGAGGAGGAGGAAGAAGAAGATGATCAGGAGGGGGAAGAAGTTGCATAAAAATAACCTTGAATGAATAATAGATTAATAAAAGCGAAATGAAAGAGAAGAAGCAAGAGGAGGAGAATTAGTAACAGAACCAGGATAGAAGCAGTAGTAGAACCAGTAACAGAACCAGTGAAAGAGCCAAGAACCACTAACAGAACCAGCGGAGGAACCACAGAACCATTACAGAACCAGGAGAAAACCGTGACTATAGAACCTGTCAGGCAGCGATGGCCGGCGGGGTTGGCGAGAGCAACAGTAGAGCGTCAAAGTGAACCGGAAAATTAGGACGAGGCGAACCACTGAACCGAAGTGAATCGCCGCGGGGAAGGTTAGCAAGTGACTTTGTGTGTGTGACAGAGAGAGAGAGAGAGAGAGAGAGAGAGAGAGAGAGAGAGAGAGAGAGAGAGAGAGAGAGAGAGAGAGAGAGAGAGAGAGAGAGAGAGAGAGAGAGAGAGAGAGAGAGAGAGAGAGAGAGAGAGAGAGAGAGAGAGAGAGAGAGAGAGAGAGAGATAGGGTTGGGAAAAGTCTAATGTCATAAATTACCTCGCCTCCTCTTCCTCCTCCTCCTCCTCCTCCTCCTCCTCCTCCTCCTCCTCCTCCTCCTCCTCCTCTTCCTCCTCCTCCTCCTTCTTCTCCTTGTCTTCCTTCTTCTATATTCATCTTTATAAGCTAAATTTATGATAATTATGAAGTATTTGTGTATGTGTGTGTGTGAGAGAGAGAGAGAGAGAGAGAGAGAGAGAGAGAGAGAGAGAGAGAGAGAGAGAGAGAGAGAGAGAGAGAGAGAGAGAGAGAGAGAGAGAGAGAGAGAGAGAGAGAAATTGAATGAAGGAGGCAGCGCAGAAGGAGAAAAATCGAGTAGGGATGGGAATGAGGAAGGAAGAGAAGGAGGAAGGAAGGAAGGAAGGAAGGAAGGGGAGAAAATAGGAAGAGAGGAAGGGAAGGGAAGGAGAAATAAATAAAAGAATAATGGAGGGAGGCAATAAGGGATTAGGAAATGAATTATGGAAGGAAGAGAATGAAAAGAAGGAAGGGAGGAAGACAAAGAAGGAAGGAAGGAAGGAAAGAAAGGAAGGAGGAAGAGAAAAGAGAATAAGGAGAAAACTATTTAGCAAAGAACGAAATAATGAGAGAGAGAGAGAGAGAGAGAGAGAGAGAGAGAGAGAGAGAGAGAGAGAGAGAGAGAGAGAGAGAGAGAGAGAGAGAGAGAGAGAGAGAGAGAGAGAGAGAATGAAGGGGAAGAAAAGGTGGAAAGGACGGTCAGGGTGAAGAGAGGGAGAGGGGAGGGAGAGGGAAGGGGGAGGGAAGGGAGAGGGAAGGGAGAGGGAAGGGAGAGGTAGCGTTGTCTGACAGTCTGTAACACACTTCTCCTCCATAGTAAACTAATTACTTATGATCCTTGAGAGAGAGAGAGAGAGAGAGAGAGAGAGAGAGAGAGAGAGAGAGAGAGAGAGAGAGAGAGAGAGAGAGAGAGAGAGAGAGAGAGAGAGAATCAGGTGGGAGGAAAGATCTCTTTTTCTCCTTCTTCTCTTGTTTCTCCATTACTACCATTACTGCTCCTACCACCACCACCACCACCACCACCACCACCACCAACATCACAGTGACCACATCGATTCCAACTTTTCTCTCCCTCACGTGTGGCAACTTTCCCACCCATAAATACTACACACACACACACACACACACACACACACACACACACACACACACACACACACACACACACACACACACACACACACACACACACACACACACACACACACACACACACACACACACACACACACACACACACACACACACACACACACACACACACACACACACACACACACACACACACACACACACACATATACCGCGTAGTGTAGTGGTTAGCACTCTCGGCTCACAACCAAGAAGGCCCGGGTTCGAATTCCGGGCGCAGCGAGGCAAATGGGCGAGCCTCTTAATGTGTAGCCCCTGTTCACCTAGCAGCAAGTAGGTACGGATGTAACCTGAGGTGTTGTGACCTCGCTGTCCCGGGGTGTTGGGTGTCAGTGGTCTCAGTCCTACCCAAAGATCGGTCACTATGAGGTCTGAGCTCTTTCCGTATAGGGGAACTTGCTGGTTCGGTGACCAGCAGAAGACCGTAGGTGAATCACACACACACACACACACACACACACACACACACACACACCCACTAACACGAATAAAAAAGGAAACCCATCAATTATTACAAAGTTTTCATAAGTTTAGTCTTTGTAACCTCATTAACATAACTTCTTTATTTTTCGTAAGTGTATAAAAAATTTGCATCACATTTGTAAGTGAACGTGGTGTTGTGTTGGGCATCGTGTGATATCAAGGCATATTATCAATGTAAATGTTTTCCTTCTTCTCAAACAGGAAACGTATAGCTTATTAATTGGCAATCATACAGGTGCGCCCGCCATTCAGAGGTGACACGGTGTTATTAGAATAGGTGATTGTGTGTGTGTGTGTGTGTGTGTGTGTGTGTGTGTGTGTGTGTGTGTGTGTGTGTGTGTGTGTGTGTGTGTGTGTGTGTGTGTAAAAATAGCGTGCACATAGTGTTCATGATTTCAATGCCTTCTTCATCTTTTAATATTTCTCTTTTACTGACATAGGATACGTATTACTCACTAATTATTCATCTGGAGGTGGCAGGTAAAATAGGTGCATGTTTTATGTAAGAGAGGGTCTGACCTAGGACTAAAAAGGGTATGTCTTGAAGCCTCCTTCTTGGAAGAGTTCAAGTCATAGACGGGGGGAAATACAAAAGCAGGCAGGGAGTCGCAGAGTTTACCATTGAAATGAATGAACGACTGAGAGCACTGGTTAACTCTTGCATTAGAGAGGTGGACATAGAAAGGGGGAAGTACAGAAGCAGGCAGGGAGCCGCAGAATTTACTAGTGAAAGGGATAAAAAGTTGAAAGTATTGGCTAACTCTGACATTATGGAGATTTACCAGTGACAGACATATAGCCATTAAAATTCCCACTTCACACTCTTGCAAAACCAATGAGGGAAGGATTTAAACGTTCCCTGGTGCCTCTGGGCCTGACGCTGAAGAAGGCGAGAGAGAGGCGATTGTTGTAAAGCAGTGACAGATGCAAGCAGTGGTGACATTGGGGCGGTGAAACATGAGACTCGAAACCAACTCTTTCTAGTGGTTTACGGGGCTATTTCTTATCTCACCACACACCAGGGGGAGAGAGAGAGAGAGAGAGAGAGAGAGAGAGAGAGAGAGAGAGAGAGAGAGAGAGAGAGAGAGAGAGAGAGAGAGAGAGAGAGAGAGAGAGAGAGAGAGAGAGAGAGAGAGAGAGAGAGAGAGAGAGAGAGAGAGGGGACAAAGGTGAAAGGTAGTGCTTGTGTGGTGGAAATTTTAGGGTGACTGAGAGGGGAAAAAGGAGGGCGTTTTTAGGGTTCCATGGAGTAAAGTGGAGGAAATGGGGAAAGAGAGGGTGAGGGGAAGGAAAAAAAAAATAGGGGAGGAAAATGAAGAAAATGAGGTACAGATAAGGAAAATAGTTAAGGAAAAAAATAAGTAAAGGAAAACTAAGAGGAAATAAAATGGAGAAAAAAAGATGCTAGGTTCAAGAGAGAGAGAGAGAGAGAGAGAGAGAGAGAGAGAGAGAGAGAGAGAGAGAGAGAGAGAGAGAGAGAGAGAGAGAGAGAGAGAGAGAGAGAGAGAGAGAGAGAGAGAGAGAGAGAGAGAGAGAGAGAGATGAGGGGGTGGCGAAAAATAGTGATGAAAGATAAGAGAGAAACGGAAGAGAGGAAAAAGTTCATGATAGAGAACTTACAGGGAGGAAGAAAGAGGTGGAAGAAAAATAGGAGGAAAGATGCATGGAGGGAGATAAGGTGGAGGAAAACAAAGTGGAAACAAGAGAGATAAGGAGTGGAAGAAGGAAAAGAGGAGGAGGACGAGAAAAAAAAGTGGAGAGAGAACTTAAAGGCTTAAAGAAAATTAAATATATTGGACACAGGAATATCGTGTGTGTGTGTGTGTTGACGTATGTATCTTTACGTGTGTGTGTGTGTGTGTGTGTGTGTGTGTGTGTGTGTGTGTGTGTGTGTGTGTGTGTGTGTGTGTGTGTGTGTGTGTGTGCTGTCCTTTTTACGTGGACAAATTTTTACATTCTGTATATCTTTATTTATTTTTTATTT
>NC_087180.1:19571614-19574114 GCF_035594125.1 Scylla paramamosain | reverse complement strand
GTTGTTGTTTGTGGTAGTGGTGGTGGTGGTGGTGGTGATGTTGCTGTTGTTTTCATATGTTAAGTCTATTTTGTTATTTTCTCTCTTGCCTCATTCGCGTCACTCACCTTTGACTTTCGTTTTCAAAGGATCTTTTTTTTTTCTTTTTTTTTCTGTACATATTTTTTTTTTTTATTCAAGTCAGGGTATTTTTTTTCACTCTCGCTTCGCGCCACATTACTTTCTGTTGCTGGATGTATACTTATGTCATGTATACTTGCGTATTTCCCTAAAATACTTATACATGATTTCCGTTCACTTCAGATTAATTAATGTTTCGTCGTCACGTGTTCATTATCGTCTATAGTATTTACTGTAAAGGTTTTCCTCGTAATTATCTATGTGTCGTTCATTCTTTGCTTGTTTTATTCCTATGATTTATTTTCGTTCCTCTTCTTGCCTCATTTAACGTTATCTCTCTTAATTATTACCTATTTCTTGTTTTTTTTCTTCCGATTTCTTCTCATTTTGTTCACAGTTAGTATTTTCTTAACTATTATTTGCTTCTTGTTTTTTTTTTTTCATTGTCCAAATTAATATTTCTCGCATCTATTACCGTTTTTTTTTCTCGTACAGTTTTCAGACATTTTATTCCCAATTAGCATTCATCAATTCTTCATTCACTTTCTCTCCGTCTCGTGTTCTATTCCTGAGTATAATTTTCCCAGTAATGCACAAAGAGAGTTACTTCGCGGGATAAATATTTGACACTCGCACTTATTTTACCCTTCCTTTTTTTAATTTCCCTTTCTTTGATCAAATTTTCGGAAGATGCCTACATTTGGTATAGCATATATCAAGTAGCGGAAGTCGTTTTTTTTGTTTTCTTATGTAAGAGTGGCTCTGGCTTGAAACTTCCCTCTTGAAACATTTAGTCAAAGCAGTCGGATATACAGAAGCAGGCAAGGAGTTCCAGAGCTTGCCAGTAAAAAGAATGAAAAAGTGAGAGTCCTGGTTAACTCTTGCATTAGGGAGGTGGACAGAATACCAGTCTACAGGAAGTACTCTCTATTTCAAAGTAAGAAGCTTGGGATAGTGAAGGCGAAAGGTTCCTCGTGGCTTGCTGGCTTGTCTGTTCCTCCTTGCCCTGTCAGCCAGCTAGTCACCCACTCAGTCAGCCAGCTATCATCATTTTAGTCAGCCAGCCAGTCAGGGAACCTTACAACCCAGTCAGTCATTCATTTAGTCAGCCAGCCAAGCAGTTTGAGTTGAAATATTTGTAACTGGAGAATAACTTGAAAATTATCGTGACCTTTCTTCTTGCCTTCTCCTCCTCCTCCTCCTCTTCCTCCTCCTCCCACGTGCTTCTCCTTTTCTTCCTCTTCCCACGTACTCCTTCATTTCTTCCCACGTTCTCCTCCTCCTTTTCCTCCTCCTCCTCCCCCCAACGGTACAAGGCAATTAACCTGTGTATTGTTTACCTGTTAAAGGAACGTCATGATTTTTAATGTTTTAGTGGAATTAATTCGTTGACGTATGTATCTTTACGTGTGTGTCTGTGTGTGTATGTGTGTGTGTGTGTGTGTGTGTGTGTGTGTGTGTGTGTGTGTGTGTGTGTGTGTGTGTGTGTGTGTGTGTGTGTGTGTGTGTGTGTGTGTGATTCGGGTATTTTGAACGTATATTGTTGATATTTTTTTTGTTGTTGATATTTTTCTGAGGAGAAGCAGCAAAAGAGCAAAAGACAAACCAAAAAAACAGAATAAGAAGATGAAGATGAATAAAAAAAAAGGAGAAAAAAGGAAGAGTGAAAATACACTCATACAATAAAAAAAATAAAAAAAATACATTTGGTAATCCTGTTAATCACGGACAGAAGGAATTAGCGAAATACGAATATACAATCAATCGTATTATAATAGAAAAATAATTCTGAATAACCTATGAATATCCATTTTTATGTGGAGGCGTGTGTGTGTGTGTGTGTGTGTGTGTGTGTGTGTGTGTGTGTGTGTGTGTGTGTGTGTGTGTGTGTGTGTGTGTGTGTGTGTGTGTTCAATTATCTAGTTTAAAGGACCTGAAATATACTTGTGTGTGTGTGTGTGAATCTGAATCTATGTACGTGTGTGTGTGTGTGTAAGCGGATGTGTGTGTGTATGTATGTATGCATGTATATATGTGTGTATGTGTGTATGTACGTGCGCTAGAATACCCGCGAGCCTCACATAACAGAACAGGGTGAGTTTTTCAGCGCGCTTAAAGTTGTACACACACCCTGCCTTGCTGCCCGCCCGTGTGTGTGTGTGTGTGTGTGTGTGTGTGTGTGTGTGTGTGTGTGTGTGTGTGTGTGTGTGTGAGTGCGTGTGCGTGTGCGAGGGAGGAATACTAGGTTAGGAAAGCTGGAAAAATGCATGAGAGAGAAAAGAAGTGTGTGTGTGTGTGTGTGTGTGTGTGTGTGTGTGTGTGTGTGTGTGTGTGTGTCTAGGAATACAAGGTTAGTGAAAATTAGAAAAGAAACACGCGG
>NC_087180.1:19566614-19569114 GCF_035594125.1 Scylla paramamosain | reverse complement strand
TCACAGTGCGAAGGCTGCGTGTGTGTTGTAGCGTGTCGTAAACTGTGAAGCGTTTTGAAGGGATTAAGCTCGACATCACGCTCAAGTGGCGAGTGGCGAACGAGTTTCCAGTGAAGCGTCCCAGTGAAGAGTTCTGTTCTTATTTGTGGCGAAGAATAAAGAATTGAACAGTGAAAAGCAAAGCCAATTTCTTCGTGACAGTGACGTGAAGGCGTGGAGAAGTGAACAGCAGTAAGCGAGGTTAAGTTCTTGGTTTGCACTGAGTGACGAAGAGTAAGGCAGTGAGTGACTTGCAGCAACACCAAGCCGGAGAAGTGGATGGAGAAGTTTGCACCAGCCTGCCTGTGATCCTTCCAAATACAGGGAGGTAAAGTTAAGACCTTCCATTCTCCGGGGAAATCTGTCAACGGGCAAACTTTGGGTCGCTCTGAAGGCAGCCCCAAAATAACGACACAAACACTGAAACCCAACAGAGTAAACAGCTCCCACAGCCCAAGACATTACGAGAGACGAAGAAACAAATGAGAAACAAGAAGACACAGGAGATCTCAGGATAAGGACAGGCAAGCAAGCAATCAAACAATCATTTAAGCAAGCAAGCAAAGAAGCAAGCAAGCAGAGTAAACAACACCCAAAACAGGAAACGAGACTAGAGGAAGGGAAACAAATGACAAACAGCAAGGCGCCGTAGATCTAAAAAATAACGACAGGCCGCAAAGAGGAAAACAAAACGCGCAAACAAGTGAACGCAACAGGAAAAATAGATAAAAAGGGACGAGAAAAGAAGAAGGAAAAGAAAATAAGGGTCAGGATCAGGCGTAAGACCGCAGTAGCTCGAAAATCTTATCCTTCTCAGACATCAAACCTTTGAAATCTGTGGCTGAATAACAAGAAGTATTTTGACAGGTTTCAATTATTTTCTGACTTGTTGTTGGTGTGTTGGTGTTCTGGTGTGCTGGTGGTGGCAGTGGTGATAGAAGTGGACAACAGAGACGAGCCGTGAGGAGAAGAGAAAGAGGAGATGGAACCAATGACCTATTTTAATTGAATGAATGAAGGAGTTAATGGAAAGAATAGGAAAAACAAGATAAAAAGGAAGGAAAATAAGGAGATAATTAAGTAACGAGACTAAGAATACAGGGAAATAGAAAGAAAAAAAAAACGAGATAAAAAAGTGAGGAAAAGAAAGAGATAAACCAAGAACAAAATATAAGAGGTAGAGACAGAGAGAGGAGATAAAAAAAGGAAGAAAAAAGAAGAGGAAAGTTAAGTAAGGAGAAAAACGAAAGTAGGTAAACCAAGGACACATAAATCAGGGAAACAGAGAGAAAAGTCACGATAAAAAAACGAAATAAGAAAAAATAAAAGAAAAGTGAGATAAGAAAAAAAAAAAAAAGGAGGAAAAAACAGAAAGAGATAAAATAAGACAGAAACTGACCTGAGACAGACACACACACACACACACACACACACACACACACACACACACACACACACACACAGAGTCCCTGGCACAATATCGCTCCTCATGGCACCTCCAGTAGGCACTAACATGGTTCTCCAAGACGAACTGTTCCCGGGGGCCGCCATGAGTGAGGGGGCGCGGCTCCCCCACCAGGACGGCGTGACAGAGGCGACCCATGACCCCACGCTTGCCCCCATTCAAAAATCAGGTCAGTTTTCTTTGTATTTTCCTGATTTTCGTATTTTTTTCCTTGATATTTCTCATTTTTATATTTTTCCTTGATGTTTTTCTTCATAAATTACATTTTTGTTATGTTTTTCTTTATCTTTTTTACTTTTCTTGGTGTTTTCTTTATGGCTCTTCTTTTCACTGTATATAATTATGCTATTGGCTTTTATGTATTCATTTATATGTCTATTAAGTGTGTGTGTGTGTGTGTGTGTGTGTGTGTGTGTGTGTGTGTGTGTGTGTGTGTGTGTGTGTGCTCCGTTGTTATATACGTATATAATCCAGATCTCTCCCCACTCTCTCTCTCTCTCTCTCTCTCTCTCTCTCTCTCTGGACAGTGACCCTGCTGTGTAATAACAAATAACTAGCACATACGAGAGCAGGCCTCCTCTTCTACTCCTCATCCTACTACTATTATTACTACTACCAATACAACTACTGCTACCATTATTACTACTACTGATACTGTTACTGATACTCTAATGCCACAGCCTACCGCCGCTCCAGCCTGCCATCATAACACTTACCATTATGCACACCTTTCATTTCAACACCTAAAAAAAAATAAGAAAAAAAAAGGAAAAGGGTAAAAATTATAGTTTACGTCGAACAGCGGCTTGAGAGAGAGAGAGAGAGAGAGAGAGAGAGAGAGAGAGAGAGAGAGAGAGAGAGAGAGAGAGAGAGAGAGAGAGAGAGAGAGAGAGAGAGAGATTTTTGATACTTTCTTTTCATTGATACTGTTTTCACTCACGTTTCTTTCTCTCTTTCTTTATTTCTTTATTCTTCTTTCTTTCTTTCCATCTTTCT
>NC_087180.1:19529114-19561614 GCF_035594125.1 Scylla paramamosain | reverse complement strand
CCATCTTCCCAGGTGTCGAGATGCTGGGCGGCGTGTGGGGCGCGAGTCTGGTGGCGGTGGCTGCCCGGCGTAGTGGGCGTGGTGGTGGTGGTGGCGGTGGTGTGGGCAGCGCGACGGTGGGTGGCCAGAAAGGAAGGGTGATGAGGAGCGGCAGCAGATTCTGTTATGGCCAGGCGCGGGGAACCAACCCTGTAGTTTCCAGTGAGTGAGTGAGAGAGAGAGAGAGAGAGAGAGAGAGAGGGGATGGGGGGAAGAGGGGTATGTGTGTGTGCGTGTGTCAGTCTTTCAGAATCTTTCTGCAAGCGACTTTCAGCCTCTTTGAACCTCCTCCTCCTCCTCCTTCTCCTCCCTGTTCCTCCTCCTCCTCCTCTTCCTCCTTCTCGTCCTCGTCTCCCTCCCTTCACATTTTTACCCAAGCGTCAGTCCTCCTCCATTTCTTCCTTTCTTCCTTTCCTCTACTTGTCCTACCTCCTGCTCCTCCTCCCTCCTCCCTCCTCCTCCATCTCGTCTCTCCTCTCCTCCTCTCTCCTCCTCCTCTGTTCTCTCAAACCCTTTCCTATTTCTCTTTTAATATCCCTAATTCCTTCCATTATTCGTCTATTCTCTCTCCTCCTTTGTTCCTTGCCACTATTAGATCTTCTCTCAATTCTCCTTAAACTCCTTTCAAAAAATTTTCTCCATCCCGCATTGGTTTGGTTAATGGCTTTATTTAATATCATCGAGCACTCTCTCTCTCTCTCTCTCTCTCTCTCTCTCTCTCTCTCTCTCTCTCTCTCTCTCTCTCTCTCTCTCTCTCTCTCTCTCTCTTTACCTTAAATACTTAAAAGCTTTCTCCTCCGCCACTCCTCCAATCCACGTTTCCTCTAATTCTTCCTTCTCCACCACCACCACCACCGCCACCACCACCACCACCACTACCTCTTCCTCCTCCTCCTCCTCCTCCTCCTCCTCCTCCGTATGTCTCTCCGATCTTCCCGCATCATGCCAGTTCTTTCTTGGAATTCTTTCTTTCTATCGTTTTTCTCTCTCTCTCTATCTCTCTCTCTCTCTCTCTCTCTCTCTCTCTCTCTCTCTCTCTCTCTCTCTCTCTCTCTCTCTCTCTGTTCCCTTGTCAACCATTCTTTTTCCTTTGTATGCTCACTTTCCCTCTGCCTATAATCCCTCTCTCTCTCTCTCTCTCTCTCTCTCTCTCTCTCTCTCTCTCTCTCTCTCTCTCTCTCTCTCTCTCTCCTCTCTGTCTCAAGGTGAGTTGAGTAATTGCGTGGTGCGGTTCAGCCTTTTGACTGCCACAATGACAGGGAGGTGAGGCGCACACACATTCACACACACACACACACACACACACCGTGTTGTTATGGAGGTTTTTTCTTACTGATAGTGTATGAATCATGAAAACTCCCTCGAAAACCCAAATAACTTTCACTACCGCCTGTTAACTATTACTATAGAACCATGAAAACTCTTTGAAAACCGTAATACCTTCCACTAGTACCTGTTAAGCTTGTCACTAGGACCATCATAACAACAATAACTTCCCTTGAAAACCCCAGTAACTTTCACCAGACCCTGAGAAATACAGAAGCCCAAACGTAAAAGGTCCTTCTCTCTAACCCTCCTTACGTACTCACCCTCTCCCTCTCTCTCTCTCTCTCTCTCTCTCTCTCTCTCTCTCTCTCTCTCTCTCTCTCCCCAGAACACGAGAGATAAGGTTCACTCTGCCTCCCAGTTTGGCTCCTCTCGGCTCAGCTCTCGACGACAACCAGATCGACGACCCAGAAGACCTGCACGACCTCCCGCCTCTCGCCACGCAAGGTACAAAGACGACCTCCTCCTCCTCCTCCCTCCTCCCTCCTCCTCCTCCTCTCCTCCTCCTTTTCTTCCCGCTCCTATTCTTCCTTCCTCCTTTTCATGTGTTTCTATATGTTTTTTTTTTTCTATATTATTCTGTATACCTCCCCCTCCTCCTCCTCCTCCTCCTCTCCTCCTCCTCCCTCCTCCTCCTCCTCCTCCTCCTCCTCCTCCTCCTTGTTATTGTTCTTCGTTTCCTTCTTCTCTTTTTATTCCTCCTTTTTTTCCTCTTCGTCGTTGTCGTCTTCGTTCTTTTACTCCTCCTCCTCCTCCTCTTCCTCCTCCTCCTTCCTTCCTTCCTTCCTTCCTTCCTTCCTTCCTTCCTTCCTTCCTTCCTTCCTTCCTTCCTTCCTTCCTTCCTTCCCCTCGCGGCCATTCCTGGTTCCTTCCCTTTACTTATGATAAAAATACTGTGGTGGTTTGTGGTGTGTGGTGGTGGTGGTGGTGTGTGGTGGAGTCTATTATAAGCGTGTGGCTAATGATTGTGCGGTGAGGAAGTCCTGCCATTGGTGGTGGTGGTGGTGGTGGTGGTGGTGCACTTTTGGTAACCTCTCCCTCACCGTCATTACCAGCAACACCATTATTAGCAACCAGACAATGTCACTGCCACACAAAGACAGACAGATAGACAGACACACGGACAGACAGACAGACAGACACACAGACGGTGCCTCTACCAACACCACCCCCACCACTACTATCACTGCCACTATTACTATTATAAACACTACCACTACCATTGTCAACACCACATCCACCACCACCACTACCAGTACTATTACTACAAAGACCACCATCACTACCATTTCTATTACTATCACTACTACAGTACTACCACCACCACCACCACTACAACCATCACTAAAATACAACAGCAATAAAAGTAATAACAACGACACCACCACCACCACCATCACCACCACCACCACCACCACGCACACACAGGGTTGGCGGGACAGCTGCAGCAGGACTCCGGGTCAGCCTCGTCATCCTCCCTTACGTCCCTCACGTCACTGGAGGCTGCCGCGGCGAACGAGGCGAGGCGGGCATCTATCTCTGACCTGAGGCGTCGCTCCCTACAAGGTAAGGCTGCAGGAGGAGGAGGAGAAGAATAGGTATGAAAGAAGGGATGTATCAATGAAAAAACAGTAAGAGGAGAAGGAGGAAGAGGAGAAATAAGAGGAGAGGAAGTATGACTGAAGAAAGGAAGATGAAGAAGAGGAGGAAGAAGAGGCGGAGGAGGAGAAGAAGGAGAGGAAGGTGAGTGGGAGATGAGGAGGAGGAGAGAGTGAGATTGATGAAAAAGAGGAGGCGGAAGAGGAGCAGAAGAAGGAAGAGGAAAAAAAAAATCAGGAAGAAAGATACGAAGGTTAGATACGGAGGAAATAAATAGTGGAGGAGGAAAGTGGAGGAAAGGGAAGAGAAATTCAGGACGAAAGGAAGGAAGGAAGGAAGGAAGGAAGGAGAGAAAGAAGGAAGGAAAGAATCAAGAGGATTCTCTCTCTCTCTCTCTCTTCCGGGGAAAAAAAATATACGAGGAGGAAGATTGCAAGGTTGGAAGGAAGGAAGGTAAAAAAAAGAAGGAATAGGAGAAATAGGAAGAGAGGAGAAAAAAAAGAAAGGAAGAAATGGAGGGAGAATACTATTATTATTAGTAGTAGTAGTAATAGTAGTAGTAGAAGTAGTAGTAGTAGTAGTAGTAGTAGTAGTAGTAGTAGTAGTAGTAGTAGTAGTAGTATTATAACCACAAGCACCACCACCACTAAAAGCACAACCACGCCTCTTCCCCACCAGGTTACAGTTTGGGCACCTTGAACCCAGAGCTGTACCGCATTCCTGACCACCTTGATGACCCAGCCACGTACCCCGCCGGTCACCTGGGCCGCCTCTTCTTCACGCTGCAGTACGTGAGTGACGGGGAGAAGCTGCAGGTGGGAATACTGCGGGTGAGGAACCTGCCTTCACGGACCTCTGGCTCCACCAACGCCTGCGACCCTTACATTAGGTAGGACTCTCTCAAGTTAAGTGATATAGGACTGGAAAAGACTCGATAATGAGTTAATATTGAAGTTTTAAAGACAAGAAAGGTTTGTGGATGAGGATGATAGGTGGAAACAAGCCAAACAGAGTGATTGATGAATGGAATAGCCTCAGTAATCACGTTGTTAGTGCCGCGTTAACAGGGAGCTTTGAAAACACTTGACAAATTTAATAAGGATGATAGGCGGAAAGGGTCAGACATGTTTTGATACAATTGCTGCCACGTGATGTCTTCCTGCAGCTTCCCATGTTGTCTTATACTCTTATACTCTCTCCGTAAGGTATTTCTGTCCCGTCTGTCTCGCTAAGGGGATGTGAGAGGATGATTAGCAGAGACGAGAGAGATCGTAGTGGTGGTGGTGGTGGTGGTAGTGGGGGTACTGTAATATAAGTAGATGATATTGAGAGTGAATGAGTTATGAAGGAAGGAAGGGAAGGACGGAAGGGGAGAAGAAAGGGAGCTTAGTGGACGGATCTGGCTAAGGGTGTTCTTTACAGGGAAGATTTTATGAAGAAAAAAGTGTGAGTATATAAGATGTACGTACATACGTAGTTGTTGGAAGGTATTGTGCTGAGAAAGGCTTAGTAGATATTGTTTGTCGTAAATCACAGAAGCACTACACGTTATGAAGAGCCAATGAAAGAATACAGAGATATCCCTTAAATCTATAATGTAGCAGGAGATAATGGAAGTTTAGTAATAGATGTAGAATACAAGAGTACAACTTATGATGGGTGAATAAAAAATATAGATATTGTCCTTAGATTTACGTTGCGGCAGGAAAAAAATCGTAACAGAAGGATGAACAAATGCTACATTTTCCTCGTGTATGCTATACTGTGTGAGGAAAATACTGTACAGAGAAAGAAGAGAAAAAATATAACAATGCATTATAGTTATCAGACAAATTTAAAGAAATGTAAAGCTTGTCCTGAGATTTACAGCTTAGAACGAAAAAAAAAAAATAATAATAAATGGGAGAAAATATCGATATATATATATATATATATATATATATATATATATATATATATATATATATATATATATATATATATATATATATATATATATATATATATATATATATATATATATATATATATATATATATATATATATATATATATATATATATATATTGAAATGAATACATTTTGTTAGACGAGATGCGTTCTGAGGAACTGTGCTTGTGTTTAATTAAGGTGACGAGTATAGAGAGACAGACAGACAGAGAGAGAGAGAGAGAGAGAGAGAGAGAGAGAGAGAGAGAGAGAGAGAGAGAGAGAGAGAGAGAGAGTGAGTGTCAATCTAGTTTATAATTATACTAAGATAATATTCTTCCTCTCTCCCCTTGTGTGTGTGTGTGTGTGTGTGTGTGTGTGTGTGTGTGTGTGTGTGTGTGTGTGTGTGTGTTGCAGGCTGAGTGTGTTGCCAGACGAGCGGCGATACCTACAAACGAAACAAAAGAAGAAAACTTGCAACCCAGTCTTCGATGAACATTTTGGATTCCACGTAAGTAACACGCACACACACACACACACACACACACACACACACACACACACACACACACACACACACACACACACACACACACACACACTCTCTCTCTCTCTCTCTCTCTCTCTCTCTCTCTCTCTGGCAATTGTCGTGTTGGTCTTTATTCTTCTTTTCATCGTCTTTACTTCCTCTTTAACTCTTTTTCCGTCCCAGTTTCCCCTCTCATCGTCTCTCTCTCTCTCTCTCTCTCTCTCTCTCTCTCTCTCTCTCTCTCTCTCTCTCTCTCTCTCTCTCTCTCTCTCTCTCTCTCTCTCTCTCTCTCTCTCTCTCTCTCTCTCTCTCTCTCTGTCTGTCTTCTGTTATTCTCCTAGTAAACACTCCTCTGGCTTCTCTTTTATCTCAAGTTTTTTCTCCTATACACTTGCAGATTCCTTTCCTAGTATCTCTTAATCTTGTGTCTGGTATCTGTTATTTTCCTGATAAATATTCCTTCGCCTTAGTACCTTTTAATCTTCTCTAAGTATATCTTGTAGTATTTGTTATTCTCCTAGTAAACATTTCTCTTTTATCTCCTCTTCTCGCTCACAGATTCCGCTGCGGTGCGTCGGGGAGCGAACCCTGAGACTCACAGTGCTGGACGGAGGCAGACCCAAGAGACAGGGAGCCACTGTGGGCCACGTGTACTGCCCCCTTGGCCGCGTCCTCGCCCAGCCACCCGCCGAGACAGCCCCGGTCATGGCAAGGGATCTGGTTAAGGTGACTATCCTTTTTCTTCTTTGGTTGGTGCCATGTACTAGTCTCCTCTAGTTGTTTCTCTCCCTTGCATCTTCCTACCCGCCTCTTCTTCTTCTCCTTCTGCCGTTTTCCAAGAGTGAGGGGTTGGCGCCAAGTACAAGTTTCCTCCTGCTGTTTCTGTTCCTTGCATCTTCCTCAGTGACTCCCATCCTTTGCAGTTCTGCCGTGATTCCATATCTCCATCTCACCCTCTGCCTTCCTCTCGATCTTCTTCCCTCAACTGGTTTTCCCTAGGCGCTTTTAATCGGTTCTTGGTCTACTCTTCTTACTAAGTGACAAAACTATCTCATGTTGCATCTCATTTTGTGTTTTATTTATTTATCCATCCATTTTCACCTTTAGGCAGTCACATGCGGGAAGCAGAGAACAGTTGCGTGACACAGTAAGGCAGCGTGTGTGTGTCTGTTTCAGGAGGACGAGTGTGAGCCTCGCAGTAACCTTGGGGAACTCCTGGTCTCTCTCACCTACAACGACACGCTCCACCGACTGTCTCTCACCGTGTTCCAGGGGCGAGGAGTGAAGGTGAGGAGGGGAGAGGCTGGCCGGCTGACTGGCTGATTGAGACGTGGGTGGGTAGAGAGATAGGTAGGTAGGTAGAGGGATATATGGACGGATAGACAGATTGATAGGGAGATACATGGACTGACAGATTGATTGGCTAACTGGCTGGCTGACTGACTAACTGATTCATACGTAGGACCATATTGTGAAACGCTTCTGGGCTGCTCCTCTTTCTACTGCTTTCAAAAGACTCTAGTTGAAGTGGCACGGGTTTTTAATTGTGTTTTTATGGTTCTGGTGACAGATTAATAACATGTATATATTATGAAGAGGAGAAACAGTCTTAAGAACCCTGCTAATCATCTCTGTGGCCTTTGAAGATAGTCTTGGTGACAGAGCAAAGTGTTTCTGGTTGCGGGACCTTTGGAAGATAGAGATTTGTTGATAAATAGTTAGATTAATTGATTAATTGAAGAAAGGAGAAATAGACAGACAAAACAGACAGATAAATAAATAGATAAATAGATAAATGGATTGATAGATTAACTGACTGATTGACTGACTGACTGACTGACTAACTGACTGATCTAATGCGCCACCAAATTGGGGGTCACATGCCGCCGCTCACCAGGAATACATCACGGCAAACATGGATTTAATTGGTAATACGAGAAAGAGAAAGAGATAAAAAAAATAAAGTAACGATAAAAATTAATGAGGTCGAATAAAATCAAATGAAAGAAACAAAATATGAAGTAAAAAAAAATATATAAAGCGAATAAAGGAAGAAATTAAAGAACAGTGCAGAGAGAGAGAGAGAGAGAGAGAGAGAGAGAGAGAGAGAGAGAGAGAGAGAGAGAGAGGGAGGGACAACTTGTTCGTTACTCCAGGTCACACTCTTATCTCTCCCGCGTCAGTCCAAATGAAATAGTTTTCAGGTCTTGTCCTCAGGGATGTCTCTCTCTCTCTCTCTCTCTCTCTCTCTCTCTCTCTCTCTCTCTCTCTCTCTCTCTCTCTCTCTCTCTCTCTCTCTCTGTATATGGATTAGTCTCTTTCAATTTTAATACTTTATTCTTCTTTCTCTCTCTCTCTCTCTCCCCTTTTTCTTTTCTCTCCTCTCCTCCTCCACGTGCCTTCATTTCTCTCCACACACTCATTTCCTCCTACTCTCTCTCATTTCCTCACTCACTCTCTCTCCCATTCCGCGCTCCCTTCTCCTATCTCTCTCCCACACACACCTCTCCCTCCCTCCCACTCATCCTGCCTCCCTTCCGCTGCTCTCTCTCTCTCTCTCTCTCTCGTTACCTCACTCAACTCTCTCCCTTTAAAAATCGTCTCCCTTCTCCCATCTCCCAGCCTGACTCAGTTTTCTCTCTTCCTCCTCGTTTCCTCCCTCCTCCTTCAGTCCTCAATCGTTTCCTCCCACTTTCTCCTCCCTGCTTTATTTTCTCTCCCACTTATTTACCTTCCCATATTCTCCCAGTTTAGTTTTCACCTCCTTCTCACTTTTCTTGTTCTAATGTTTGTTTTTCGCTCCTTTTTTTTACCTTTCGCTCTCTCCCAACATAAGTTCTCTCCTCCCCAAACTGATCTTCATGTTCTCCTAGTCTCCTCGTCTGTCTTTGGTGCCATGTGATCTCCCAGCCTCACCCGCTGCCTTCCTGCCCCTAGGTGGGTGACGGGGAGACAGTCTCGTGGGTGAAGGCGTCTCTCATGGGCCAGCGTCGCTCCATAAAGACCAAGAAGTCAGCAGTGGTCGCCGCGGTGGAGGAACCTCACTTCAACCAGCCTTTCCATTTCCGCCCCCCGCCCGCCCTCGAGGGAGTGCACCTCAACTTGACTCTCTGCCTCGCGCCTAATGCTTCATCCAAAGGTACGTGCGTGTGTGTGTGTGTGTGTGTGTGTGTGTGTGTGTGTGTGTGTGTGTGTGTGGCATCTTCGGTGGGTCTCTTTTCTGCCTTTTGTAGCCCTTTCCCAGAAGCATTCCGCACACAGCATTACGCACACACACACACACACACACACACACACACACACACACACACACACACACACACACACACACACACACACACACGTACCTGTGGTCTGTAAATCATATTTTGTCTATCTATCTGTGTGTATGTGAAGGGATAACTTAATTTTTTTTTTCCAGTTTGAAATACGTGTTTGGGGATTTAAAGGATTGAGTCGAGCCCGTAATATTCTGTTTTGATGGTAGTGGTTTGGGTAATCCTTATTTTTTATTACTAATACTTTACTAATAGTTTAATGTCAATCTTGTTTGTTTGTGTGTATGACGATTTTGTTGTTTCACTTGTAGAACTTTAGAATTTCAGATAGTAGTAGTAGTAGTAGTAGTAGTAGTAGTAGTAGTAGCGGTAGTAGTAGCAGTAGAAATAGCATCACCATCACTACTACCCCACTATAACCACCACCACCATTGCAGGTCGCCCGCTGGGTCGCGTGGTGATAGGGCCGTACATGTTCGCGCGCGGTCGGGGCCTCACGCAGTGGAACCAGGCCCTCGCGGCGCCCAAGGAGCCCATACAGTTCTGGCACCCGCTGACTGAGTAGAGCCGCCGCACCAGCCACCAGTCCTAGAGCCACACTAGAGCCACTCCTAGAAGCACCTGCTGAGTATGGACACACTCACTCACTCACTCACTCAGTCACTCAGTCACCCTCTTCACCTGGTAGTAACTAACATCTGTTGACTCAGAGTGTATTCCTGCTGAGTCTGTCCTGTGTGTGCTGATTCCTTGCCTTTACTAACTATAAACTGAACCTGCTGACCTGCTAACCTTTAACTAGTGACACCTGCTGACAGTACAGCAGATACTCGTAGTACCTGCTAGCCCTGTCACTCACGGAGTAGTACTAGCAGGAGTAAGTAGCAGAACTACCTACCTATATTACCAAATCCTGCTGACCTGCTAGCCTGCAATCTAACTAGTGACATCTGCTGACAGTATAGCAGCATTAGTACCTGCTGGTTGTGTCGCTAACGGAGTAGTGATATTAATAACAGGAGGAATAGGAGAGTTACTAGCAGCCTCAGTAATTCCAGCACAGGTGTTAGGCAAGCTTGCATTAACCTGTCAGCAGACCTAGGTAAGCTTGTACTGTCTTTCTGGTGTCTACATATCATATACAAGTGAGGATATACGCCAATATACACCAATATAGTACTAAAGACCAACGAGACAGGAGGACACAGGGCAATGTAATGCAGTATTCTGGAGTATTTTACATTATTTTGTTTTTCAGGTTCAAGAGATGACTGGATTTACATTTGCAAACATGATTTATTTGATTATTCAGTGACAGAGTGGCACAAGACAATGTAATGCAGTATTTTGTAGTATTTTGCTCTTCATGTTCAAAAGATCACTGGTTATATATATGCAAACTTTATTGATTTATCTAGTTATTCAAGGGCACTTTTATAGTAAACAGAAGAGCGATGTGATGCAGTATTTGGGGGCTTGTCTTCGCACTTAAAAAGATCACGGTGTGTGCGTCTTTTCAAACTTTTATTTTATTCTCTAACACGACAAGGAAAAGAAAAAAAGTGCGTTTAATGCGAGTTTGTCTTCTTATCTAAGAGGGAATTCACGTCAAGGGCAATAAAGAATAAGGCTACTATATATATATATATATATATATATATATATATATATATATATATATATATATATATATATATATATATATATATATATATATATATATATAAAAGGCCCATTCAAGATACCACTTCCCAGAAAGTGCAGTCAAAAGGGTTATCCAGAATTTCCGGGTGAATGTCTTGAAATGTTCCTCTTAAACAGCTCATGTCAAAGGCAGAGGGAAATACAGAAACAGACAGGGAGTTCCTAACCTAACCTGACCTAATCTAACCTAAACCTTCCCTCTTGAAACAGTTGAAGTTTAAGGCAGAAGGAAATACTGAAACAGGCAGGGAGCTCTCAACCTAACCTGCTCTAACCTAACGTAACCTAACCTGACCTAACCTAACCTAACCTAAACTTTCCCTCCTTAAACAGCTGAAGTCAAAGATAGGGAGAAATAACCTAACCTGACCTAACCTAACTTAAACCTTCCCTCTTGAAACAGTTGAAGTCTAAGGCAGAAGAAATACAGAGACAGGCAGGGAACTCTCAACCTAACCTGGTCCAACTTAACGTAACCTAACCTGACCTAACCTAACCAAAACCTTCCCTCTTGAAACAGTTGAAGTCTAAGGCAGAAGGAAATTCAGAAGCAGGCAGGGAGCTCTCAACCTAACCTGATCTAAACTAACACAATCTGTCCTAACGTAACCTAACCTGAGTTAACCTTTTTCCCTCCTTAAACAGCGGAAGTCAAAGATTGGGAGGAATACAGAAACAGGCAGGGAGTCCTTAACCTAACCTAACCTACCGTAACCTAACCCTCCCTCCTGCAACAGTTTAAGTCAGAGATAGGGAGGAATACAGAGGCAGGCAGGGAGCTCCAGAGTTAACTTAATCTTTCCATATGTGCTTTAACATTCAGGAATTCACGGGGCATACGGTACTCTTGTTTATTTAATTGTTCCTTTTCGTCAAATCGATTTACGAGTAGAAAAATAATATACGAGAGATGCGCGTGGCGAGTCTTGCTTTCTCCCTGTGGCGAGGCGAAGCGAGGAGAGAAGGTGAAGCGAGAGGACAAAAGCGAGACGAGAAACGAGATGAAGCGAGACGAAGCGAGACGAAGCGAGGCAAGGCGAGAAGCGGCTATACTTTCAGTGTCAATCAATTCCTACCTGAACACACCAACATACTGCGCGGGAGAGAGAGAGAGAGAGAGAGAGAGAGAGACAGGGGGGGAGAACTGAGTGACATCTTACCTCTCACTCTCTCACCCTCCCTTTCTCTCCCTCTCCCTCTCCCTCTCTCTTTCCCGGCATTACTGAGGACACCTGGTCGCGTTTAATCAATATATTGGTGCGTAACTTGAGATGTGTTCTTTATTTTTGTTTATTTATTTATTTTCTCGTAAGGTTAAAGGGTCACATGACGCGTGAAAATAAGAACTGTTTTTTTTTTAGTGTATCTTTTCTTTTCTTTATTTCTATTTATCTTTCTTTATTTACGTTTTTTTTCCATTTCTACTCTCCTTTCTTTCTTCCTTTCTTTATTCATTTCATTCTTTCCTTCCTTCTATCCTTCCTTCTTCCCTTTCCTTTTTTTTCTTTCTTTCCTTCATTCATACCTAGTAACCTTCTTTCCTTCATTCTTTTTTTCCTTCCTTTCCTTTCTTTCATCCATCCTTCCTTCATTCCTTCTTTCCTTCATCCCTTCCTTCTTTCCTCTTTCCTTTCTTCCTTTTTTTCACGTGTCCATTCCCCCTATAGGTATTTCTGCTACCTCTACTAAAGTTTTATTTATGAAGAGACGGAATGCGTTAGTCTTTTGTCCCTTGAAATAATAATAGTAAAAAAAAAAAAAAAATGACATTTACCCCATAACGTCACACGCTCCTTCCATTCTGGCTCTGAGCTTTAAAAATTTCGCTCCGGTTGACTTAAAGTTTATAAAAGGATAGGAAATGTTAGTTATTTGTCGTCTCCTTAGCTTTTCTTGGGAGTCGTTAGTGCGTCGGTAATAACACGGAGACAGTGAGGTTGTAAATTGAGGTATAGGGAGGGATGGGGTGTCTATGGGAAATATCATTAAGATTTAAAGTGCTCGTATTATTATTGTGTCAGTTTAAAGTTCTAATGTTTTTTTTTTTTGTGTGTGTGTGTTTGTGTGTTTTGGTGAATTGACCCTCGCTACTATTATATAAACGAGTCAGTAATTGTATGGAAGCAAAGACAGACCAGGCGATGGGGAAATAGGTCTAATAATTTGATTTTTATCCTCTTTATCATCACTACTCTCCTATCTCCATTATTATTATATTTTTTTTTTTCATGATTTGCAGTTTCTGGACTATATATTTTTTTCATATAGGTTTATTATTTACTAAGCCACTACTAATCCTCTCTTTTCTTTCTTTTCTTGTTTTTTTTTTCTCTCTCTCTATTTCTCATTCCTCAAAATAAATTAAGTTACTCGTCTGTCTGTACCAAGCTTTTTACGGCAACAAGCATCCATTGGGAGACCGGAGCCCGTGAAGTGTTCCCTGAGTCTTGAGTTCACTGGATCTTGAAACACTCCCGGTGACAAACGCCTCTTGACAGAAGTGTTCCCTGAGTCTTGAGTTCACTGCATCTTGAAACACTCCCGGTGACAAACGCCTCTTGACAGAAGTGTTCCCTGAGTCTTGAGTTCACTGCATCTTGAAACACTCCCGGTGACAAACGCCTCTTGACTGAAGTATTCCCTGTGTCTAGTATTCACCGACTGTATTACATGTATACCTCTCGTCTATACTACTATTAACCATATACGAGGATTACCATACGTAAAAACATAGGTGTAGGCGTGTCCGTGCGTGTGTGTCCGTGTGTACGTGACTGTGCGTGCGTGTCCGTGAGTGCCTGTCCGTGTGTGCGTGTGTGTGCGTGTGTGTGTATTGTACAGTGTTATGAGTCAGGTGTGAGGTGACAGCATGTATAGCTAACTAACAGTGGTGTATCATAGACTGTAGACTGTTGTAACGAGTACCTGTATATATATATACCTATCATACTTGTAGCTGTCATGTACATTACTGTTATACCATTAAGGACATAACTACTGTATTGGGAACAGCGACGGAGGGTGTAGCAGAGAGAGAGAGAGAGAGAGAGAGAGAGAGAGAGAGAGAGAGAGAGAGAGAGAGAGAGAGAGAGAGAGAGAGAGAGAGAGAGAGAGAGAATTACCTATATCATATCCGCACACCCTCCCTCCTGATTCCTTCATAACGGTGCGACAATACTCATGAAATATATAACAATAAAAATGTAATCTTGTCACGTATTTTCTCTCCCTTGTGTGTGTGTGTGTGTGTGTGTGTGTGTTCTCGATAGCATGCACCAATAACCATCAGTTTATTTTGCTCATCGTGTTGTGTGTGTGTGTGTGTGTGTGTCCTGGATATCGTGCATCAGTTTCCACCAGTTCCCAGGCCTCCATGTTATGTGTACTAGAAGAGGTAATGACTGACACCTGCCGCTGTTTTCACCACAGGTAAATATGTTTCCTGTGAAATAAAGCATAACATCCTTGCCCAGAATAAAGGATAACAGTATGAAGTAATATTCTAGACATTATTTACAAACCTTAACCCTCAGTGTGGATTATAAGACGAGATTTACGAAGTGTTATATTTCGTCAAATTTTTCAAGATGGCTGCCTTTAGCGTCAACATCCCTTGTCTACAAACTCATTTTATCGACTGTTATATATTGATTAATGACAAAAAAAAACTTTTTTAAAATAAAAACTGAATTTTTTGTTAAGTAAATGTCGTTCAGGGATATGTTATTACATCAGAAAGTGAAGTATATGTTGTATCTATGTCTGAAGGTGATGCTATTTATGTACTGCAATAAATCACCTTCCAATGTACACTGATATATCAGTGACCAGGAAAATCAATTTTAAGTGTATTATCTTTATTTCTAAGTGTTCATTTTAGTCATTTATCTCGTAAATAAGCAGAAACCACCTTTAAAATAATGGTAAGTATGAAGTCAAGTGAGCAGCCATATTGAAACATTGTAAAATAAAATCCTTTTAAAAAAATCCGTTAATAGAACTTGCTTAGTGCTGCCATAATCAGAGAATATGTAAAATTATTTATCCCGCTTTTTATACTTGATTACAGCTTGATTATTTACGTAATTTAGTTTTTTTGCCCATGAAACTGTCACCTTTGCAAGTGAATATTTCATGAGATCAATTTTTTTTTGTCTTTATATGAAACAATTATTAAACATTTCTCATACATTAATTATTCATAGAGTAGCACCATATTATTCAATGGGTTGAATAAGCAATATAGTCAACATGAATGGCAAAAAAAAATAAAAATGAGTAGGGGTTTAAAAAAAAAATATAGTGTCCCATGAAAACTTCTCATTCATCATAGAAAATGGAGTCGTTGTTGTTGTCGTCCTTTTTTGTTTTTATTCTTGCTGTTCTTATCGTTGTTTTTTGTTTTTTTTCTTCTTGTTGCTGTCATTGATGCTTGTTGTTGCTTCTTGTTGTTTTCCTTGTTTTTTGTTGTTGTTTTACTCTTGGTCGTCTAAAAGCACCGAAATCCACTGCCTTTCCGCAGAGTTTCTCAACAGCAGATCATAAGACGGGTTGTTCAACACCTGCGTCTTCCTCGTCGTTGTTGTTGTCGTCCTTTTTTGTTTTTATTCTTGCTGTTCTTATCGTTGTTGTTTGTTTTTTTCTTCTTGTTGCTGTCATTGATGCTTGTTGTTGCTTCTTGTTGTTTTCCTTGTTTTTTGTTGTTGTTTTACTCTTGGTCGTCTAAAAGCACCGAAATCCACTGCCTTTCCGCAGAGTTCCTCAACAGCAGATCATAAGACGGGTTGTTCAACACCGCTGCTACCCGTGGTAGAAACTGCGTCTTCCTAACGGCCTTATCTTTCATCGCACATTGACTTAATATTGTGTTTTCCACCTTTATTTTTGTCTCTATGGTTTTGTATTGAGTTAAGATTGTATATTATTTATTGTTTCCAAGGATTTGTGGCGTTTTTTAGATAGCTTCCATTGTGTTATTGGAAGCAGGTGGGTACGTCAAGCCAAGGGACGAGACGGAGAAATAAACAATCCCTAATATCACAACAAAATCAAAACAGAAAGGGTTCAAATGACATATACATAAAACATGCATGAATGGACATAAGGAATGACGAACATTGTGCAAAATTATTGTGAATTAGCGAATATTTAGGTTTTTATATTAGGTAGCGGTATTTCGTCAAGCTCCGTTATCACGCCGAACATATTTTGTAAACATTGACCCGGGAGGATTTACCCCGAGCGTCAGGGAAAGAAGGAATGAAAATAACAGGAATATAAGAAGAGAGACAACACTTTAGAGCCATTAATAAGGAGAAGGAGAGTAGGAATTGTGTTAATGACATAAATACCTGGTGAGTGACCTTGTTTTATTGTCACGATATTTTGTCAACATTGGCCCAGGGAAAGGAGAACAGGAATTTAACGAGACAAGACGACAAAGACAATAATGAGGAGAAGAGGTGTCAGGGAGGTGTGTTAAGGGCACTCGTATAGACTGACAACCGCTTGACCGCAGGACCAGCCAACCCGGGACTCCAATTCTCCACGAGTGAGTGGTGTCACGGGATGGCTGTACTCGCAGTCTGGCGGTATGAATCGCTATCTCTGTTGCAATGTTACCACGTTAGGGGAACGAGGATACTGCCTTGTTGAGCGGGAGAGGCTGCCAGCTAATGCAGTTATGCACCCTGTCTTTTTATCTATTTACATCTTTTTTTGTGTGTGTGTGTGTATTGAATTTAGTAAGTGGAAATGCATACCATTCTCTCTCTCTCTCTCTCTCTCTCTCTCTCTCTCTCTCTCTCTCTCTCTCTCTCTCTCTGTGTGTGTGTGTGGCCTTGAAAATAACCCTGGTGGTAGAGCAAAGTGTGTGTTGGGATGACATGGCCACACCATCCTACCAGTCCATGGTGCAGCACATCAGCCTGTCAGTCCATGGTGCAGCACACCAACCTGTCAGTCCATGGTGCAGCACACCAGCCTGTCAGTCCATGGTGCAGCACACCAGCCTGTTAGTCCATGGTGCAGCACACCAGCCTGTTAGTCCAGGGTGCAGCACACCAGCCTGTCAGTCCATGGTGCAGCACACCAGCCTGTCAGTCCATGGTGCAGCACACCAGCCTGTCAGTCCAGAGTGCAGCACACCAGCCTGTCAGTCCAAGGTGCAGCACACCAGCCTGTTAGTCCAGGGTGCAGCACACCAGCCTGTCAGTCCAGGGTGTGGCAGGGTGCTTTTTTGAGGACTGATTACTTACCTACTACAACTTTTTAAATCAAACCCCATCAAGCTGTGTCACTGTTCCAGGTTGCAGCCACAGCAGCAGCAGCAGTGCCAGTCATGTGATGGCCACGGAACAGAAATATGTCAGCTCCTCATCAAGCAAAAACAGCAGCAGCAGCAGCAGCAGCAGCACCATAGACCCCAGAGAGCAGTGGTTGAGGCAGCAGCTGCCACGACACCTCCCCAAGAGACCCAACGACTTATATCTTGATCATAACTCAAATTTTAAGGTGAGTCAGTGAGTGTTGTGCCTCACTAGGACTGCCATTGAGTTAAGTTGCTGGTCTGAGTGTTGTCTTTGAAGCGGCATGCCCTCACGTGTCTTCTCCCTGTTTGGGCCTTCTGTTTTCTTCTTTCTCTCTTTTTTTCTTTTCTCTTAGTAACCAAAATTTATATGCTGTTTTCTTTGTTTCTCAGTATATTTATTTTCAAACAGATATGTTCCAATAATCCCCTTTCGTATTGTTTGCCAGTGTCTTTGAACTGTCATCCCTAGGGGATGACAGTGGCCACCTTCAGTGGCCACTTTTATTCACCTTTTTATTATTCTTCACAAAATCCTCTCACACAAGAAAATAAAAAGAAGCTGTTTAGGTGACAGTCTTGCCTTTGTACTGATACACTTCCTCACCTAACCTGCCATATTTTCTATTGATATACACATGAGAACCAGGCACACTGCTCAATAACATTTCCTTCATATCACTGATCCATATTACATTAATTCCAAAGCAAGATTTGACACACCACTATTCTAAAGCTTATCTCTCAAATCCTATGTGTTCCAGGCATATATTTTCAGTGACGCGCTAGTTTTTTCCATCCCAAGATTTGATAAATAGTCTTGCCAACTGTGACTCTTCCTCCCTTACTTTCCATGCATAGGGTAACTGGCTTCCTGTGGCTTCTCTTGTGTTATTCCACTGGTGTGTTTCAGAGCCAACAGCAGTGAGGGTTGAGTGTGTAGACCTGCTGGCTTCCTGCTGCTTCTCTTATGTTGTTACCTTGGTGCTACAGTGACATTGTGTTACAGTTTAGAGAAACTACAGAATGAAGGAATAGACACAGTGATCTTGTGATAGACAACAGTATGAAGGAACAGCCACATTGATCTTGTGTGACAGTTCAGAGAGACAACAGTATAAAGGAACAGGTGCTGAATTGAGTGTCTTTCTTCCAGAGCCAACAGCAGCGTGGGTTGAGTGTGCTTGGAGAGAGCGGGTGGCTGGTGGTGCATGGGCTGGGTCAGGCAATACCTCATGCCATCAACTTGTCACTCTCCCTGCAAGCTGCTGCCAACTCTCCTGCGTCTCTTCACACCAACACGTCATCAATATTTCTGCCTGGTATGTGTTGTCTCAGGCTGCACGTAACAACACAGGAAAGTAAGGGTTGGTGCAAGAAGTTGTCAGGTCTACATGTGGCAATCCCTGTGCAAAACATGTCATCCTAATTCCACTTATCATCCTCATCCATAAATCTATCTTATCTTTTTTAAGGTTCCCTTTTGACTCATTGCTGACAACCTGATTACTGAGTCCATTCCATTCACTTACCACTCTGTTTGGAAACCAGTTCCTTTCTATCTCCTTTTCAAATACAAATTTTCAAGCATTTGCTGCATAATATTGACTCTCTTTGTTAATAATAACTGAAGTCTAGGAAGATTTGCACTTTTTTCTTCTCCTATATTACAGAAACATTTTACAAGTGATATATGTAACTATGTTTTCAGAAAACCACCCAACCTTTATCAAAGACACTTTGCAAGTGTGGTCTCATGAAATGACTGTGTTTTTTTAAATGAGATTAAATTTTTCCCATGTGGATAGATGTATTTTCAGTGAGATTAATTTTTTCATACCCTTTAGGATAAGAATGATTGCCGAGAGTTATGTTTATTTATTTATTTACTTATTTATTTATCTTTATATAAGAGGACCTCAGAAAGGCTCACTGAAGGTGCCAGAGCCCAAAAAGTAGAACCCCACTACCCACTTCTCTGATAGAAGCTTGTGCCTGACAGATAGCTACTACTCTCCACTAACCTAACCTAACCAAGACACAAGTGTTTCTGTGTATTAATTGTGCTTAGTCTGATAGAAGCTTTTTTCTGACAGATGACAACCACTCTCCACTAACCAGAACTAATCAAGACACAAGTGTTTCCATTCAGTCACTGTACTTGGTCTAATGGAATCTTGTGTCTGACAGATGACTACCACTCCTCATTGACTGGCAGTGACCAAGAGTGCTACTCCAGGGAGGTGCCGGTTGTCCACATCAAGGTCACCCTTCAGAAAAAGCCAAGCAAAGAAGGCACTTATGCGAAGGGTCAGGGTAATAAAGGTAAATTTGCTGTGTTTGTATGTGTGTGTTAGGACAAAAAAAGGCCCACTGAGGTGTTAGCCTCAAAAGAAGGACCAAATGGATCATCCAGAATTGGAGGATATGTGTCTTGAAACCTCTCTCTTGAAAGAGTTCAAGTCATGGGAAGAAGGAAGTACTGAAACAGGCAAGAAGTTCCAGAGTTTACCAGAAAGAGGGATGAAGAATTGAGAATACTGGATTACTTTTGCATTAGAGAGTGGACAAAATAGGGGTGAGAAAAAGTAGAAAGTCTGTGCAGCGAGGCCATGGGAGAAGTAAGAGATGCAACATTGCAGTGAACAGAAAGAGGAGGAAGACAGTCAGTTAAAGGAAAGGGATTAATGAAGGGGGAAGAAAGAGAGAGGCTGAAGACAGTCAGTTAGAGGAGAGGAATTGATAAGAGAAAATGCTGTTGTTTTCAGCCTGTCTATAGGAGCAGTGTGAGTGGAACCCCAATACATGTGAGATTAATGTGAGACAAGAGTTGTGTCATGTACAAACAATGGATGATCCTTTTTTTATGCAAGAGAGGCTTTGATCTACAGTAAAAAGGTTTAAAATGGGCTACTGATATGGAAAACAATAGCTGACTTTCTTTTTTAATGCCAGAGCCTCCATTTTGTAATAAAAAGGCAAAAAACAAAGGATGCAGTGAAGAAAGAGACTCACTCAGCTGTGTAACAAATTTATTTATGTAATAGTGGCTCTGGTTTGCAACAAAATGCAAAAGGTTGGCACATTGCTGAAAAAAATCCCCACTGACTTGCACTGGTCCCTTCCAGCTGGATCACAGCAAGTCCAGGACACCAAACCTAAGTGAGGGGAAGTGACAGGAGGTTGACATCATGTTCTTTAGCCTGAGGGAACTGACGGCCTGGCTTGGGGTCACCGTCTTGGAGGTGAGCCAAGGAAGAGAGAGAGAGAGAGAGAGAGAGAGAGAGAGAGAGAGAGAGAGAGAGAGAGAGAGAGAGAGAGAGAGAGAGAGAGAGAGAGAGAGAGAGAGAGAGAGAGAGAGAGAGAGGTTTACATGCCATTGAAAATAGTTTAGAGGGACTACAGAATGAAGGAACAACTGCAGTGATATTGTGTGACAGAAGAATGATTTTACAGCTCTAGTGATCTTGTATAACAATTTAAAAGGACTACAAAATGAAGGAACAGGTGTTATCATTGGTGTTTCTTGACAGGTGTTCATCTGGCTGACAGCTCTGCTGGTCACCCTGGTGTTGGTGGTGCTACGGATGGAGAATGTGATGCCGTCTGTCAGTTGGTGGCTGGTGATCAGTCCAATGTTCATCGCTGATGCTCTCAACACTTACTTCTGTGTCATCGTGCTCATCCGCATGTACCTGGATGGGGTGTTCAAGCCGGCTGCCCTCAGGGCACTGTGGAGCTTCTCGGTCCTCACTCTTGGCTTCACCTTCAAGTTCCTCCTCTGCCGCAAGCTGACAGATGGTTCCCAGCTGGAGTACTCCGTTGTCATGTCCCCTGTGTTTGTGCTCCTGCAGCTGATATTGATACGGGCGTGTCACCTCAAGTAGTTGGTTTGTTAATACATTTCTGTGAGAAGCTAATGGGTCTTGAAGTATTCCTGGTGGTGAAACTGTACCTTCCCCTGCTGTGTCTTCCCTGCCAGAGTGGTTGGCTGTTATGTTCCTTATGTTTGTGCTCCTGCAACTCATTTTGACAAGGGCATATCATCTCAAGTACTTGGTTCATTAATTTATTTCTGAGAATTTGTTACTGTAAAATGTTTCCTAAGTATTCCCAGTGATAGATTTATATCTTCCCATCTGGAGTGCTCAGCTGTCATGCCTCCTGTTTGTGCTTCTATAGCTCATGTTGATAAGGGCGTGTCATCTCAGATGGTTTATCAGTCTGTTTCTATGATGACTTGTTGCTTTAAAATGTGTGGTGAAACTGTACCTTCCCATCTGGAGTACTTGGTGGTCATGTCCTCTGTTTGCACCTCTGCAACTCACTTTGATAGTTGGCTTATCAGTGTTTCTTTAGGATTTTTTACTGCAAAATGATTCCTAAACATCACTAGTGGGAAAATTGTATCTTTGCTATTCCTTCTCATCTCTGTGCTCCTGCAACTCATTTTGATAAGGGCATGTCACCTCAACTAGTTCATTTATCAGTCTGTTTCTTTGAGGTACTAATTTGCTCTTTCAGTATTCCTAGTGGTGACAGTGTACCTTTATCAGCTGTCCCTTCCCTTCTGGAGTACTCAGTCATCATGTCCTCTGTCTGTCTATTTCTCTAAGGACTTCTTACTGCAAAGTGTCTAAGTATTCTTAGTGGTGACAGTGTACCTTCATCATCTGTCACTTCCCATCTGGAGTACTCAGTCACCATGTCCTCTGTCTGTCTATTTCTCTAAGGACTTCTTACTCCAAGGTGTCCAAGTATTCCTAGTGATGACATTGTACTTTGCTATAATTCTTGGTTCTGTCTCTCAATACTTAATTATTATAAATTACTGACATTTCTTTCTCACGTACTCCTTTACTCTGCTCTTCTTTCTTCCAGATTAACTGCACAATGATGCCTCAGATTTGCAATATCATTAAGTTACATCTCAAAGATTGTGCTCATTTCAAATGCCGTTCATGTTGTCTTATATGCTCTTGTTCATATTTTGAAGGAGAATGAATATATCTATAAAGCTCAAGAGTCTTACTTTGGGGAGATGGAATGAGGGATTGTGTGTGTGTGTGTGTGTGTGTGTGTGTGTGTGTGAGGTAGAGTAGCATAAGGGATATTGGAATGTTGATCTGAGTTGTGAGCTTTGTAAGTCTTTAAGAACCTTGTACCTATGGTAAGAGGGATTCACTAAACACCTTCAAACTTCCTTGTGCCAGTTTTATTTGTAAAGTTAACCTTTTTGGGACCCCATAAGATTTTGTAACCTGAATCAGCAAGCACCTTTTCTCCAGTACACAACCCCACAACATAAACACTGAAGAACCCAGAGATTGAGATGAGGAACCACAGGTGATACTAGCACATGACAGTGGCCTGAGAAAGGAAATAGGAGATTGAGATATGAAAATACAAGTGCTGTTAGCACATAACAGTGGCCTGAGACGGGAAAGACATTGAGATGCGGAAACTGCCTCTGTAATTGTAGTCACTGAGGTTGACAGGGACACTACACACCCCTACAATGTTCCTTATCTCCTGCATTTCTAACATATCAGGTGCAAGAGGATCAGTCCTATTCCTTGGTAGCCAGAGGCAAGGCCTTCCATCTGATAGCGTTTCCTCAGAGGACTTGCCTGTGAATTTTCTTGGGGTTAGGAGCTTAGGGGTGCTGTGTCAAGTATCACACCACTGGGACCTGAATCCACTGCTATACTACTGTGGGCTGTATCAAAACTTGTGCTTGAGGCGCGACCTTCTGTAAAAGATTGAAAAATAAATTCAACCATTATCTCCACAAAAAGCAATAACACAATCATCTTACTTTCTATCTGCAGTATCTTGCTTTTCTTTATGTCAATGATCCTCACAACCCCTTAGCTACTGTAGAATAAACCTTGAACTCAAACAAAATATATATATATATATATATATATATATATATATATATATATATATATATATATATATATATATATATATATATATATATATATTGCTTGCTGGAAGTTTGCCTACATTCAACCTGTTCCTAAAAAGGGTGACCATTCTAATCGCTCAGACTACCATCCTATTGCTTTAATTTCCTGCCTATCTAAAGTTTTTTAATCTATCCTCAACAGGAAGATTCTTAAACATCTACCACTTCACAACCTTCTATCTGATCGCCAGTATGGGTTCCGTCAAGGCCGCTCTACTGGTGATCTTCTGGCTTTCCTTACTGAGTCTTGGTCATCCTCTTTTAGAGATTTTGGTGAAACTTTTGCTGTTGCCTTGGACATATCAAAAGCTTTTGATAGAGTCTGGCACAAAACTTTCATTTCCAAACTACCCTCCTATGGTTTCTATCCTTCTCTCTGTAACTTCATCTCAAGTTTCCTTTCTGACCGTTCTATTGCTGCTGTGGTAGACGGTCACTGTTCTTCTCCTAAATCTATTAACAGTGGTGTTCCTCAGGGTTCTGTCCTGTCACCCACTCTCTTCTTATTATTCATTAATGATCTTCTAAACCAAACTTCTTGTCCTATCCACTCCTACGCTGATGATACCACCCTGCACTTTTCCACGTCTTTTCATAGATGTCCAACCCTTCAGGAGGTAAACATATCACGCAGGGAAGCCACAGAATGCTTGACTTCTGATCTTTCTAAAATTTCTGATTGGGCAGAGCAAACTTGGTATTGTTCAATGCCTCAAAAACTCAATTCCTCCACCTATCAACTCGACACAACCTTCCAGACAACTATCCCCTCTTCTTCAATGACACTCAACTGTCCCCCTCTTCTACACTGAACATCCTCGGTCTGTCCTTTACTTATAATCTGAACTGGAAACTTCACATCTCATCTCTAGCTAAAACGCCTTCTATGAAGTTAGGCGTTCTGAGACATCTCCGCCAGTTTTTCTCACCCCCCCAGCTGCTAACTCTGTACAAGGGCCTTATCCGTCCATGTATGGAGTATGCTTCACATGTCTGGGGGGGTTCCACTCATACTGCTCTTCTAGACAGGGTGGAATCAAAAGCTTTTCGTCTCATCAACTCCTCTCCTCTAACTGACTGTCTTCAGCCTCTCTCTCACCGCTGCAATGTTGCATATCTAGCTGTCTTCTACCGCTATTTTCATACTAACTGCTCTTCTAATCTTGCTAACTGCATGCCTCCCCTCCTTCCTTCACAGCCTCACTGCACAAGACTTTCTTCTTTCTTTCACTCCTATTCTGTCCACCTCTCTAATGCAAGAGTTAACCAGTATTCTGTCATTCATCCCTTTCTCTGGTAAACTCTGGAACTCCCTGCCTGCTTCTGTATTTTCACCTTCCTATGACTTGAATTCCTTCAAGAGGGAGGTTTCAAGACACTTATTCATCAATTTTTGACCACTGCTTTGACCGTTTTATGAGACTGGCATTTCAGTGGGCATTTTTTTATTAGATTTTTGTTGCCCTTGGCCAGTGTCCTTCCTACATAAAAAAAAAAAAAAAATGGAGGTATTATAATTATATTTCCATGATTCTCTCTCTCTCTCTCTCTCTCTCTCTCTCAAGGGCGAAACAGTAATAATAATTAATATATCCATCTGTGGGGGGCCAGTGGAGGGGACGACCAACCGTTCTCACTCATTTAATCCCTCGCTAAACTTAAACTAAGTAATGGTAGCTATATCTAACGAGCGGATATTAAAGCTAGGTCATGTGGCTCCGCTTTGCGACAGTATTGGTTTAAAACACTCACAGACAAGATATATAATGGCTGATAAATAGAGACGACCTAGATTGTTTACATTTTCATTGTTAAATTTTACGGTTTTTAGCAACGAGACGAGGCTGACACGGGGATATATTGTGCTGGAGGTTACGTGAGATGTGTTAAAATGAGTTAAAACCGTGGATTGTTCAGTTATTCATTAAAAAGTTACGTTAAGTTACCTAAATTCTAACACTTCCTGACCTTACCTTCCCTGTGGTGGTGATGGTGGTGGTGCTACCTTCCTGTCTCCTCGTCACTATGGCTGGCTGTCTAGCACCTTCTCACAGCCAAACTTTTCTTTATTTTGCTTGTTTTCACCCACTGCTGCCTTTGGGTGTCCACTGCTAGAACCCACGCCTTCCTCATTACCAACTAAAGAAGGTTTAACTCATGGGTAAGCCTTGGCAGCCACTGTGTAGACGTGGTTACACACACAAAAAAACAAAAACAAAACACACAAATTCTGTCAGGCTGGGAGTTGAAACAGACGCGTACTAACACCACGCATAGACGCGACACACTGACACTGTTTTGCATAATATTTGGAATAATTACATATGTACGATAATTTTACCAGAAGTACAATAATTTCAAGCTGTGTAGTACGATAATATGGCCAAAACAATCTGGCAACGCTGATTAGTAAACACAACGTTGTGAAGAGTGAGGCGAGCCGCAACCTGCCACCTCTCAAGGCTTCTGTTTTTATAATTTTTTACCGATTATTCTTCTCTCCCAGACAAAGTTTTTAACAATGGCCAATCACAACGACAAAAGAAGACAGCTGGATGATGAAATGTCGCGGTGAGTGCTGTAGTAGAGGCGGGAAGAGCGTGTTATGGGTCGCAAGTCAGGCGGTAAAATAAAATAGTGATATAAATATATACTCGAAAAAAACTTCGCGTGTTATGGGATGCAAATCAGGCGGTAAACTAAAGTAGGGATATAAATATGTACTCAGAAAAACTTCCTCTTAATTTTATGACCAAAGAATGCTACTTTGATAGACTTTGCTAAATAATCCCAAGTGTATATGCCTGCCTGGCTAGTAACGAGGCTGCAGGAGGCAAGGCTTAACCTGTAACAATAATAATGCTATTGTGTCACGCCCATTGGGGGGTAAATTTATAGTTTAAGCCAATGTCCCCAATCTCTACCCACGGCCCACGGCGTTATTATTAATTTCCGACAAGTAGTGTAATCATTAGAAATGATGTGAATAGTGAGAAGAACAAAATGAGGTAGGTTATTACCACGTAGTGTGTAATGGCTTAAACTATAATAAAACCCTAACCTAACCTAACCTAACAACTGAAGTTCAGGCAACAATACACCATTTATGTTTACCTGTGGACTTAGAAAAAGTTGAGAGTGCTGTGCATTCCCAGGCCTATTGTGGCGTTATTATTAATTTCCGACAAGTAGTGTAATCATTAGAAATGATGTGAATAGTGAGAAGAGCAAAATGAGGTAGGTTATTACCACGTAGTGTGTAATGGCTTAAACTATAATAAAACCCATTGGGGTATACTTCCATGGTGTCAGAAAAGACCAGATCCTGTACCCTCCTCCCCTAAGTGAAGGCAGGTTTATGTCATAATGACAAGTAAATAGACTAGATTATATGAAGATACTATATACTATTATCCTGAAAAATATAAAGTTTTGTATTTTGCACTTTTAGCCTGTGTTGCTATATCATCCCAACACGGTCTTGGTAGAAGGGAAGGGAAGGGAAGGGAAAAGCTTGGTTTCTCTTTCTGTTTCTGAACCTTTTAAGCTTGCCATCTGTCATCCTCATTAATCCGTTGAGTCCTGCAGTGTGTCATGATAAGGACAGGTGGCTGCAGCTTCTTGTTGTTTGTGTTGGCAGGTTTGAGGCAGAGATATCTGGTCCTCCCGGCATTGGGGGGGTGCCGCCTCTGCAGCCCCCGCCTCCGCCGCCCCGCACTGTCATTGGCTCCAACACCTTCACACAGGTGAGTGCTGGTCACTGGCCCGGCCTGCACCACCTGTGGCCTGCTCTTGTCTGCAGGCTGTGGTGGTGAGGCCAGGCTGCAGTGCTGCTGTGTCTCCCTCCAGTGTATTGAGCTGTACTCACCCAGTCTTCCAGTCACAGCAATCTTTCTTGTATTTTCATCATGAAATACTGTAGCAGGGACCAGAAGGTCTGATGCTGCTTGTTTCCTTTGCATATTCCTTTGTATGATGTATTCTCACCAGCGATTTCCCATGTGGCAATATGGTCTGTAGAAACATTTCAGTTCCACACGTTGCTTAGGAGTGTGTGGTGTCCTGGCAGCCCCTGTGTGGAGGCACAGTGGTGGTGGCACCACACGTAACCCATGTGTTGCTCTCATCCAGATCCAGCAACAGCTGCAGCAGCAACACATTGAGCCGCCTGGCACCACCGGCAGCCCCCACAGCCCCCACACCGGTGGTATGCCAGGCCTGCCGGCACCCCCTGGACCCCCCGGACCACCTGGACCCAGGCCGCCGGGCACCACCAATAGCAGCAATGGTGTGCCACCACTGCCACCACCCCCACCACCCCCAGGGGGTTTCATTGGTCCTGATGTGGGTCCCAGGCAGCCCCCACCTGGCCCCTGCAGTGTGCCACAGCAGCAGCAGCAGCAGCAGCAGCAGCAGTCACAGCAACAGCAGCAACAGCAGCAGCAGCAGCAACAGAGGCCTCCACCACCACCACCACCGGGCTTCATCCCACCACAGCTGAGCCGCCAGCAGCTTCCTCCCAGTCAGTGCTGTGTGGCAGGTGTTTCCATTATGTGTGGATGCTGTCATTATTTTATTTATTGGATGAGGCTATAACTTGAATTAATAAGGTTGTTCTAGATAATAATGACTGGATTATTTGTGTTCATTGTTTTGTGTGTCTAACTCATGTTGAGGAGTGTGTGTGTGTGTAACAGCTGTGGTGCTTGCAGATATGATGGAGGATGGGTCGCACCAGATGGGTCCTATGATGGGGGGTGGACCTTCAGGCTTCATGAGACCCCCAGGGCCTCCCAGACACATGGGGCCACCGGGACCCCCCAGACACCCTGGGATGCCTGGCCCTCCCAGACACCCTGGGCAGCCCAGGCACCCTGGCCCTCCCGGTCCTCCAGGGTTTGGTGGCCCCCACCATGGCCCACCCAGGCCAGGTCCTCATGGTCCTCCTGGTCCTGACCAGGGGCCCCATGGTCCACCCAGCCATAATGTGCCTGGCATGGGGCCACAGGGGCCACCCATGCATGGCGCCCCAACTGGCCCTGGCCCATCCACACAAAACTTTGGTCCCTCTGGCCACAACCAGATGCCTTCCAACCCCCCTGGCCCCCTGCTGGGAGGGCCAGGTGGCCTCCTGCCCCCTGGTGTTGGCCCCCTGAGGGGTCATCCTCCTCCCCCACCCCCTCCCCCAGGTGTCCTTCAGGCACAGCAGCAGCAGCAGCAACAGCATGGCCCAAACCTTCCCAGCGCTCCCTTTGTGCCTCCAATCATCTCCAAGCCGCCGGCCATCATCAGGTGCTCCCACGACTCTCGCCATGACGGCCTTGCCTCTGCCTCACACTGAGCTGCCACTCACAGCTCTCATGCCTCACTGTAATGTTGTATTAGAGTTCAAGAGTTGTGGTAGGGAAGTTTTGATGTCTTTACTCATTCACTCATGTAATGGTATACATTACTTCCCAAATGGTGTGTGACTCTCCCTATGACCTGTGTCTGCCTGTCTGCCCTGCAGCTCAGCCCCCAAGCTGTACACGTCCCAGCCGGTGAAGCATGAGGCCAAGCCGGCCGACCTGCCGCCGCCTGTCATCGGTGTGAGTGTGCCGCCGCCTGCCGTGGTGCTGCCAGACTCTGGCCCTGAGCCAAAGAAGAAGAAGATGAAGCCGGACGTCCCCACCACACCGACCCAGGCGGCGGCATTCTTGACTCATGCACAGGAGATGGCAGAGAAGGTGTGTGAGTGAAGCTTGATGGTGTACACTAACATAGAGGCTAGTGCAGTGAAGTGTGCAATCCTTGCAGCTGGTGATGCCAAGAATTGTACTGCATATTGCCAGTAACTCATTTATAATATCATTTATCTTGGTACTGTTAGCCTTTAGAGAGTTAATCTGTTCTTATATAATCTTTTCTGATGTTCTGTTCCTTAGCTGGTCCACATTTCTTTCCCTGACTTTGACATGATGGTAGATAGACTGATTGAGAAAAAGGATATTTTGTCCCTGGTTTCCTTTGCCATTCCACATTTCATTCCTTCACCTAAATATGACAGCAGATAGATTGATTGAGCACAGGAATATTTTGCCCCTGATGCCTGTTCTTTAGCTACAAAATCTTTCACTCCCTCACCTTCACATGACAGTGAATAGATTGATTGAGCACACAGGAATATTTTCTCCCTGGTATCCACTCCACATATCATTTCCTCACCTCACACGACAGCAAATAGACTGACTGAGGGTACAGGAACACTCTCATTTTCCCCAGGTGCGAGCCAGTACAGTGACAATAGTGGCCCGGCCTGAGGGACTGAACCCCCCCCAGGGTGAGGAAAAGAAGAAGGAAGGAAAGTCTCGAAACAAGAAGAACCTGAGGTGTGCGGGTGGCCAGATCTGGGAGGACACTTCACTGGGGGAATGGGACCACGGTGAGTGTTGGTGTGTTCTGGTGAGTCTGTAATGGTGAGTTTTGGTATGTTCTAGTGAGTATGTAGTGGTGAGTGTTTGTGTGTTCTGGTGAGTCTGTGTAGCAGTGAGTGTTGGTGTGTTCTGATGTGTGTGTGTGTAGTGGTGAGTGTTGGTGTCTTCTGGTGAGTGTGTTGTGGTGAGTGTGTAGGGTGAATGCTGGTGTGTTCTAGTGAGAGGAATGCATCACTCTTGCTTCCTTGCACCAGTCTTCACTTCCCAAGATATTAGAAAGATTTGTTCAGTTTCCAGTCTTCCCAAAAATGAATAGCCTGACAACCTCCTTTCCACAGATTACTTTCTTACACTGCGATCTTCACATCACAAGATATTAGGTAAAACCCGTCTTGTTTCAGCTTCCCAAAAATGAACAGCATCACAACCTTCCTCCCATGGAACACGTTCTTACACCACATTTTTTACTCCACAAGATATTACAAAACTGATTACTTTCCACTCTTCAAAATGATTCATAGTATCACAACCTGCTTTCCACAGTTGACATTTTTACACCACAGTCTTTATTTCACAAGACATAAGAGAAACCTGATTATTTTCCTATTTTCCACTCTCAAAGAAAACCTAATAGCATCACAACCTCTCCACAGATGACTTCCGGATCTTTTGTGGTGATCTCGGGAACGACGTGACAGATGAACTGCTGACGCGCTACTTCAGCCACTTTGCCTCTTTTGCCAAGGCCAAGGTGGTGAGGGACAAGCGCACCAACAAGAGCAAAGGTTACGGCTTCATCAGCTTCTCTGACCCGCAGGATTACATTCGAGCCATGAAGGAGATGAATGGTGAGTGTTCACTGGTCTTCTGTCCTGTTATGTTTTTTTATTTTTTGTTTATTTGATTTTTCTGGCAAGAGGTACAAAAAGGCATAGAAAAGACCCACTGAAGGTACCAATCTCCAAAGAATAGAATTAAAAAGATTATCCGAAATTTGATGTGTCTTGAAATCTCTCTTGAAAGAGCTCAAGTTGTACATAGGGGGAAATACAGAAGCAGATAGGGATTCCATAGTTGACCAGTAAAAAGGATGAAAGATTAAGAATACTGATTAACTCTTGTATTAAAGAGAACAGAATAAGGGTGAGAGAAAGTAGAAAGCCTTATGCAATGAAGCCATGGGAGGAGGGAAGAGGCATGCAGTTAGTAAGATCAGAAGAGCAGTTAGCATGAAAGTAGCAATAAAAGATAGCAAGAGATGCAGCCTGTTTGAACTTCATGTGTGTTGAAGCCCTGTTATGGAGTATCTTGGAAATATTGAGAAACTGACTGAAGGCTGAGTGATATATAAGCTAGGAGAGTTTTTTATTGGGGACCAAACCTCTGCTGAGACATAGAAATGTGACCCTGACATGTTACCAATCAGGCAGAGACAACCACCAAGACCTGAATGTGTGTTGGTTGACTTTGTATGCATGTATGTTAGCATAATTTTGACCTGATGATCCAGCAAGCACTTCAAGATACCTTTAATCAGTATTTCATTGTGTAAGAGAGACTCAGAACAAGTGTTAGGGAAAGGCCCACAGAAGGTACCAGTCCCCAGAGAGTTGAACCAAAGGCTTGTACAAAGTTAGTGTCTTGAGTGAGTGTATGGGAAGCTTTTGTCTCGTACATAGGCTGGTGGCGATGATGTGTATGTATTGATATCATTCACCATCTTTGCAGTGATAGAGAGGATTGTGTATGCTGTGTCTGTGCAATGGTGACTTCGTACACTGTAGCACTATCTGAAAACTCCCTGCTCTATATTGTGTTATTAGTATTATTATTGTCATCTTCATCATATCATCATCATCATTATTATTGTTATTATTATTTGCTTGGATTGCCAGCCTTGTATATAAATGTGTGTGTGTGTGTGTGTGTGTGTGTGTGTGAGTGTGTGTGTGTGACAGCTGGTTGTGTCCCCATACCTCCTGAACCAAGCATTCCATGCATCACAAAGTTTGGGAGTGGAGTGTAGTTGGACACCAAAGATAGATTTATATTATTGCATCTGCCTTCTATTTTCATCTCTTTATTTTATTCTTCACTCACAAGTCCAGTTTACATTGAGGGAAATTCTCAGTATATATACATACATATACATTACTGTATATATATGGCAGTACATCATTAGTTTATTAGATGAAGCAAATGGTACAGGTGATTGGGGCTCGTCACTTGTAACAACACATCACGTCGTCAGTAGTGGTTCCTAAGGTGACAGTGAGCCGTAAGAGTGTGGTGTAGGTGTGGTGTTGTAGTGGTGCTGCTTTGCATGTGTGGTGGTGGTGGTGAGAGGGCATGCCAGTCCCCTCATCTGCCCATGGGCCGCCACCCATGGGACAGGAAGTGGTGGAATAATGGCCCACCACTCCTGAAGCTTGCCATGTATCGCTCACCACCGCCACCACTGCCACCGGTCTTGTCCGAGGTGATGAGTGGTGCGGCCAGCCAGGGGTGATGTGTGTCTGTCCAGCTGGTGGAGGAAGAGGAGGAGGAGGAGGACCAGGTGGGGGTGGGGGAGCCTCCTGCACCCCAGCCCTGGGAAGCAAACACCCCAGCTCGCTTGTCCTTTACAAATGGCTTTGTCTTGGTGAAGAGGGGCTCAAGCTTGTCACTGTCACCCTCAGCTTCCTCCTCCATGCCGGGGAAGATGCCAGGCTCCCCCATGGGTGCACTGCGCTTCCCCAGGGGACTCCAGGTGCCAGAGGTGAAGATGGAGTGGAATCTACGGTACTGTGGCTGTGGCTGCGTCTCCTGCCTCTGTGTTGACACCAGCGCTGCAAACCTTGCCCGACCCGCCCGCTCTGTTGGCCACACAGGTTCACTTTTAGCAACCTTGGTATATTTATGAATTCATTGTTAGCAGTTTTATGTGTGTAGGGAATGTGAAGAAGAGAAGAGCAGTCCAGGAACAGAATAAAAGAGTCTGGAGAAAACCAAACAAGACATGCATCTTATGTACAAGGAGAGAAAAAACTTGAGTACTCAGCTTGGGAACAAAGAGTATTTAACTGAGGGCCTTAACACACACCATCCAGCAGCAGTGAGCCTTACCTCTGAGTGCCAGTGAAGAAGGGACTGGTTGCTCTGTGTCGTCCTGGCCCGTGGAGGGAGGCACTAGAGGTCGCCTGGTGTAACGCTGGGGGGCTGGGGGAGGAGGGGCATCGTATCCCCCCGGCCCCCAGCCTCTGCTCAGAAACACTCTCTTGGTGCGGCCGGTGGTGTCCTGCAGCGGGTGCAGGGTGAGGGCAGCATTGGAGGCCCAGGGGAGGAATGGCAGCCATGGGGAGTCTGGCTCCTCACCTGTGGGTGTGGGTGGAGTCCCTGGGAGGCAGGTGGTCAACACTGCCA
>NC_087180.1:19511614-19514114 GCF_035594125.1 Scylla paramamosain | reverse complement strand
TTCCCGGTCACTTCCACACCTTAACTCCACTCCCGTTCCTCCCTCTCCTTCCCAGTCATTCCCTCCCCCCACTCACTCCCTCCCGTCCGTCCCCTTCCCGGCCAGTCTTTGATACATAGAAGAATTTTATTACACCGCAAGTTTCTCCTCCCGTGCGGGAATTAATAAGTAAGGCGTTTGAAGTGTATTTTCTTTTCGAGGTTTTAAAAATGAGCTTATTAATTCCGAGAGTTTAATTTTGTGGGCCAAGTCGGTGAGTGAGTCAAATAATTAAGTCAAGTCAGTAGTAGTAGTAGTAGTAGTAGTAGTAGTAGTAGTTATTGTTGTTGTTATTGTTGTTGTTGTTGTTGTTCAGTGAGTGAGTGGAATTTATATATATATACGTAATACTTCGGCCCGTCATCATTCCTCTGTGCGTGATGTAATATTGTTTCCCGCTAAGTGATGAGGGAAATATTGAATAAGGATACGAGGATTTTGAGTTGGTGTTTTTGTAAGGAAATTTACGTAGCTGTAATGCACCCTTCACCGTTCTCTCTCTCTCTCTCTCTCTCTCTCTCTCTCTCTCTCTCTCTCTCTCTCTCTCTCTCTCTCTCTCTCTCTCTCTCTCGGGTTTCTGTTATAAAATACAAGCCTGAAAGAGAGAGAGAGAGAGAGAGAGAGAGAGAGAGAGAGAGAGAGAGAGAGAGAGAGAGAGAGAGAGAGAGAGAGAGAGAGAGAGCGCGTATGACGACATAATCTTGTTTGGAAATAAGAAACAAAGAATAAGGAACTAAAAATGTTTTGCGTGACGTGTATCATTATATAATAGTACCCCCTTTCCCCCGCCCCCACCAGCTGACTCAGACACACACACACACACACACACACACACACACACACACACACACACACACACACACACACACACACACACACACACACACACAAAGGACTTCATTACTTGTTTCTACTATTACTGCTACTCCCACTGTAACCAGACACCCACATACTCACTCGCAAACACACACACACACACACACACACACACACACACACACACACACACACACACACACACACACACACACACACACACACACACACACACACACACACACACACAAATGATTTCACCACTTACTACTACTACTACTACTACTACTACTACTACTACTACTACTACTGCTGCTACTACTACTACTACTACTTCTATTACCACTCTTACCACACACACACACACACACCTGGCTATACCTGACACACACTAACGCACTTCATCCAATAAACTCAAAGAAATAAGGTCAAATTCTTTATATAACCAACACGCAATATATGTATTTTTTTCCTCACTTGATATTTTTACACCAGCTGACACCCACAAACTTCAGGGGCCTCCTTCCCTAACCTGTTACCTCCTGACACCCCTTCCCTAGTCACCCCTTTCTCTTGCCCCCTGCCGTCCCCTTTAGGTATGCAAGACTAGTCAGAAAACCCCATAAGTGTCTCTCCTTCAGTTGCAGTCATGATTTCCAAGCGAGTGGGTTGCTGTTCCCTTCTCTCCCTTCTGCCTCTCCTTGCCTCTCTCCCTAACCTCCTCCTGTTACTCCTCCGCGTCCTTATCCTTCCGTGCCCTTCCTCCAGCCTTACTCTGGACGCCATAACTACCACTACTACTACACCCACTACCACAGAAGTAGCTACGACCTTTGACACCACGATCTCCACCACCACGCCACTGCAGGAAGACGACTGGCTGCACGTCCTTACTGACCAGGAGGACGATTACGACTACGACGAGGATGACTATTGGCTCCTGAACCAAACTAACTGCTTCCCATCTGATCCCTCGCACGATCAGAGCCCGAAGAAAGACACTATTGATTTCCACGATGTAAGGAAGCAAATTGTTGAACACATCGTGGGGGAAGGGAGTTGTCAGACCCGGAGCATCTGAGACTAAGGGCCCTCGCTGCTTGGAGATACCAGGGCAGAAAGTGGGTTGTGGTGAATGGTGGGCCTCTGTTTCTCTCTCCTGGACTGGGTGCCTTCGACGGGGTCCTGCAGGGAGGCGAGGCGAATGAGGATGCAGTGGTAGAGGAAAGTATCGATGGAAACAGAACGATGAGTGAAGGGAACGAGGAACAAGAGTATGGAAATGAGAGAGAAGAAGATGAAGGGAGAAAAGAGATGAATACGGAGGGCAGTGAGGATGCAGTAGAAGAAAGCAGTGATGAGGAAAGAAACGAAGAAAGGAGAGAAGCAGAAGAAGAAGAAGAAGGGAAGACGACAGTAGTAAATGACAGAGAAGGTGATAATAACTCCACACTGGTCAGTAAAGGTGGAAATCACATGTATACCGAGGGAAACATGACATACGACGACAGCGAAGGGGGAGAAGGAAGCACAAACGAACACAATGGAAGAAAAAACAGCAGCAGATCTATTAGCCCACATAAGGGAGAAGAGATCGATGAAGTATCACACGAGAGAGAAGAACAAGAAGAAATTGAAGTACAAG
>NC_087180.1:19434114-19504114 GCF_035594125.1 Scylla paramamosain | reverse complement strand
CACGGCTCATGTGTGCTGGTTTGATGTGGAGATGCGAGACTATTGACTTGTATGTAGCGAGCTGATGAATGGACTGGCGTGCGCGCGCGCACGCACACGCACACACAAACACGCACGCACACACACACACACACACCCACACACACACACACACACACACACACTCACACACACACACACACACACACACACACTTATCTAATCAATAGAAGGAGGAGATTCAAACAAAACCTACTTCCACATAATCACATCCACCTGACCACGTGCACTACATGTCTCTGCATCACATCTAACCTTAACTTGACCCTCTTCCCTTCAATAACACTACCAGGAAACTTGACAAAGTGCTCCTGAATCAAGAAGTGATGGAAATCATTTTCTCGAGCGGATACATAGGAAATCTTATGCTCCTGAATTAAGACGTGTTAAATCTGGTTAAAACTTTACGAATGCTTCTGAAATAAGACATCGTTTAATCCTTCCCTGTAGCCGTCGAGAAGTCAAAACCTAAGTAAACTATATTCCAGTGAAGTTAATGTGATGGCTCATTGGTTTAAAGTCTGTATATATGTGAGTCCTGTTTGTGGGGATTCAATATCTCTCCGTTCTTTGCATTTATATTTCTTGACGTGTAAAGGAGATCAAGTAAGGGTTACAAAAGTTGTGGAAAGAGCCTGATTGCTTATCGCTCCCATGAGGGAGTTCTCATGGTATTAGACTTGGTATTCTGAAATCGCTAAGTTCTTACGAAGAGAGACAAAGTCACACATTTCCCCGATAACAAAATGAGAATAAAAGAAAAGAAAAAAAAAACACACTAGGAAAGACCGTTACACCATTACAAAGAGACGAGACATCTGAACCAAGGCATTCAAACACCAAACCACCTTCCTTCCTCCACGCAGGCGCAATGAGTCCTGAATACTTAGAGGAACCAGAGGACCCGGTCATCTACAGCACACCAGTTGAGAATCCGCGCCTGGCTTCATTTTTGCTGGGGATGGTGCCGCCTCTATACATCGCCCTGTACATCATTGCCTACCTGGGATGCTACAAGAGTCCCAGCACAGGAGGGCACGGCAGATTCGGCGGCAACGTGGATATGGACACGGAGTAAATGGGGGAGATAGTTAAAGGATTCCAATGTGATGAAGGTTAAAGGATCTCTCTCTCTCTCTTCTCTCTCTCTCCTCTCTCTCTCTCTCTCTCTCTCTCTCTCTCTCTGTGTTTAGATTGAAGGATTTTGTTTTTTTGTGTCTGAGATGCGATTTTTAATGGTGTGTGTGTGTGTGTGTATGTGTGTGTGTGTGTGTGTCATATGGTGTGCCGGGCGAATCCAGACACACACACACACACACACACACACACATACAACAAGGTGCCATTGAAGCGAAGGTAAGGAGGAGAGGGAGGAGGAATAGTAAAGATAGGAGAAGAGAGAGGAAGAGGAGAAGGATGAGAAGCAGAGAGAGAGAGAGAGAGAGAGAGAGAGAGAGAGAGAGAGAAGGTGGAGGCGGTACCAGTATAAAGAAGGTTGGCAGGTTTAAATCCACGTTATCAGTGAGGGAAGACATTGTTGGTGGAAGCCTCGCCTGATAGCACATGACTTGCCCTAATCCTTCTTCTCTTTCATTCGCCGCGAGCCTTACAAGAAACTCGGCAAACTCGCGTAAACAAACCAATCTTTCCTGCCGGATTTATAAAGGAAAGACAAGAAAGGATTGAGTTTTGTTTATGTTTGATGTATGGTACTGTATCGATGTCTTAGAGGCGTTTATTGATGGTTACATTGAACGAAAACCAATCTTTCCTGCCGGATTTATAAAGGAAAGACAAGAAAGGATTGAGTTTTGTTTATGTTTGATGTATGGTACTGTATCAATGTCTTAGAGGCGTTTATTGATAATTATATAATAAGAATAAAGAACAGTAAAACGATACATTCAAGAGAGAGAGAGAGAGATGAGAGAGAGAGAGAGAGAGAGAGAGAGAGAGAGAGACAGAGAGAGAGAGAGAGAGAGAGAGATTTGTACTGTTATTCTCTCGTATTTCAAGACATTTTATAATTTTAAGCGACATATTGTAAAGCTGATATATTTTGTATTCTAGGAAACATTGCCAGACAAAACATAATTAACGTGGAAGGTTTTATTGCAATTATCCAAGCATTATACCTTATTATGAGAGAGAGAGAGAGAGAGAGAGAGAGAGAGAGAGAGAGAGAGAGAGAGAGAGAGAGAGAGAGAGAGAGAGAGAGAGAGAGAGAGAGAGAGAGAGAGAGAGAGAGAGAGAGAATTTATAAGGAAATATTAAGAAAAAAATCAATATTATTTTTTTTACTCATCCCAGTGCAAGGAAATAGGTTTGTAGTTGAGAATAAGGCAGAGAGAGAACTTTCTTCCGAGTTATGATTAAAAAGTAACTAGTTAGGCTATGATGAGTGGATGAAAGATGCTGAAATAACAAAATTAGGCTGGTGATTGGCTAAGCTTTACCTTAAAGAGCATATCGATATTACAGAATAAGAAGGGAGAAAATAATATCTTTTATGGGAAACTGGTGTTAATAAGGAGGTAATTAAGGAAAGGAAACTATCATACCGAGATTATATACACACATTTATTATTTTAGTAACAGGCACACTAAGGGAAACGGGAATCATAACACACATTTTCAGAAAAATACGAAACAAGAATTGAAAGTAGAATGACTCAAACGAAAGGGGAGGATATCATAAAAAGAGGAAAAGGCGTAATAGGCAGATTACTTATTTCAACAACAAATGTATTGGAATAAACAAAAAATAATAACAAATAAATTACTCTAAACAATATAAGAGAAAGGAAAAAGAACAGAAGAGTGATCCAAATAAAAAAAAAAAAGAAAAGAAAATAGAAAGAAGCTACCGTTTGTAAAGACGGAAACTTCCCGCCGGCGCCAGACTCCATGAAAGACGAGGCTTGTGAATTGTGTGTGTGTGTGTGTGTGTGTGTGTGGTCAGGGAAGAAACTTACCTAATTCCCTCTAGAAAGACAACGAAATGAAAAATCCGTATCTCCTCTGGCTGGAAGTGACAGTAAGACTCTTGCAACTCAGCAAGAGTAACACTAGACAATTATAAAGAGCAGACATATAACTAGAGACAAATATAACTCAGTGAGAGAAAATATTGGAACGATATTACAAAATTGAAATAAAACTAACTAGATACGATTATAGCAAGATATATGGCAGAACATTAGACGATTCTAGCAAGCAGGAATAAAACTAGAGAAAAATATTAGTCGATTATAAAGAGCAGGAACAAAGCTAGGGGCAAATAAGATATAACTACCTCAGTCACTTGTTATGGTGTTAATCGCCTCTTGATAAATATTCCGGACTTTCACTAGAGCCTTATGAACCCTGACAGAGGGCACATAACAGTGAAAAGTGACAAGAGGCGGAACACACAAGATACGTGTAGTGTTGAAAGTTGCAGAGAATGGGAGCCACAGAAAATGCAATTAATAGGGGGATAACTGAAGGGGGATGACTAGCGGGAGAAACGAGACACTTATGATAATGAAGTACAGAGAAAGAAGAAGAAGAAGAAGAAGAAGAAAAGGAGGGGAAAAATGGAAAAAAAAAAAAAAACATGACATAAGATGATAACACAGAAATAAAGTAAGAAAAAAAAAAGAGGAAAAAGAGGAGGGGAAGAAGGAAACATTCATTACTATCAACAAAAGTGCAAAATGATAACCGGAGAGTGGGAAAAAAAAAAGATAAGATACAAGACGGTTGACGCACAAGCAGAACAGCAACAGCAACAAGAAGAAAAGGAAAATGAGGAAGAGGAGGAGGAAAAGAATGTGATTTACTTCCACCAGATAAAAATTACAAGTATCAGGTAAGTCATTGAGTGATGTTATCTTTCACTTTATCTGGCTGTCTTCTGTACTGGCTTAGTTCTCAGCTTACCAGTATTATTGCGAATCATTTCCTGGGGAGTGACGGAGGCGCTGCATTGTTAGACTGCATAGTGTGGTATGTGGTGACGCTGACAGACAGACAGACAGACGGACACGTAGACCCACGATAAATAATGCAAAGATAGCTTTAGGTTTGGCTTATTCACAAAATCAGATAAGGATAATGATTTTTTTTTTTCATTATTATTTATGGTGAGGTGTGTGGTGATAGACAGACAGACAGACAGACACGTAAGGCCACTCTAAATAATGCATAGTTACCTAGAGTTTATTTATTCACTTAATCAGATAAGCCTAATGATTTTATTTATTTTTTGTTTATTTTATCTACACTGAAGTTCGTATTAGCTATCTATATATATTTACGACTAATGGAGGCTTAAGTGAAAATGATATGTTAGATTTTAATATTAGCCTAAAAATCACCTATCATGACTTCCTATTAGATATAAATGATGAGATTAGAGCTTTTATAACCCGAACGGTCTCTTGCAAACTGTATCAAAAGATCAGTGAGGCAAAACTGTACCAAAGTAGAGAATTTTGAAACTGAGGAAACTGCTAGACAAGAGAACAATGAATAAATAAACAGATAAGATAAAGTAAAACTTGATCGTAATTATCTAATCTTTATAACCTGAATGGACTCTTGGAGCTTATATTAAAAGGTTAGTGAGGCAAAATTATATCAAAATAGAAAATAAATAAATAAATAAATAAACTGAGGATACTGCTAGACACAACTCACTGGCTACAAAAAGAAGAAAGAAAAAAAAATGAATAATATAATTTTAACCCGAAGAGGAATATGAAAGGCAGAAGACAATAGATTCTGAGTATCTAAAAATGAAGTTCAGAATGACCTCGTAGCCTGATATAGTCTGACAGAGATTGTTAGTCTAAAAACTAGTAAGATTTCTCTCCTTTGTAACACAGCCTAGTGATAAATTTTCTTATCACTGGGAGATCTCTATTTAATTTTATATTTTATTACATCAAAATGAACAAGGAATTTTGAGACATACTACTGGATAAATAAATGGATAGGTAATAAATGAAAATGGAGAGGAAATTAATGAAAGGTCTGATTAATCGTAAATTTTATTAGATCAAAAAAGCCAACAAGCAAATTCAGGGCATACAAAAAAAAAAAAAACCGCTTTACTTTAATACAGCAAATTATCAGTAGTCTGTGCAGAAATACAAGTACTGTTATTACATACAAGTATATATCAGTATATATGCTTTTCTTTTATTTTTTTCTTAGAAGTTTATTCTCTTATATATATATATATATATATATATATATATATATATATATATATATATATATATATATATATATATATATATATATATATATATATATATATATATATATATATATATATATACATAAGATTTCCGTTCGTCGTTTAAATAAGTACCGAAATTTGTATTATCAAGAACACACACACACACACACACACACACACACACACACACACACACACACACTAAGAAAAAAACAAAGTAATTTTTTTGGGGGTATTACTCTTGTTTCTGTCAATATGCTACTACTACTACTACTACTACTACTACTACTACTACTACTACTACTACTACTACTACTACTACTACTACTACTACTACTACAACTACCACTACTACTACTACTACTCGAAGGAAAGTTGGGGGGAGGGGTCGTCCATTCTCTGGTGCTATGTTTCAAGACCCCATTCTTCCCATAGCGCAGTAATGGAGTCTCATCCCATTTCATTACGTTACAGGGGGATTAAATGCTATAAATCCAGGAGAGAGAGAGAGAGAGAGAGAGAGAGAGAGAGAGAGAGAGAGAGAGAGAGAGAGAGAGAGAGAGAGAGAGAGAGATTTGTTCTCACTCTAGTCCAGTCCCCTTTTGTTCTCCATTCCCCCCCCCCTCTCTCTCTCTCTCTCTCTCTCTCTCTCTCTCTCTCTCTCTCTCTCTCTCTCTCTCTCTCTCTCTCTCTCTCTCTCTCTCTCTTACACACACACACACACACACACACACACACACACACACACACACACACACACACACACACACACACACACACACACACACACACACACACGCTCTCGCGGTGACAACAACATTAGCAACAGCAATAATAATAATAATAATAATAATAATAATAATAATAATAATAATAATAGCAATAATATAGTAATAATACGTAATAATAAGTTAATCCAAGCACACTACTGTACTAGATTCCACTAGCCCGTAAAATCTCATAACGCTTGACTAAGTAACTCTTGTGTTTTCAAAAATAAACTTTTATTGTACACACGACTAATATTAACGTGAGGAGGACGAGGACTGCTTATTGGACAATGAATGCGTTACGTAACCTTCCTTATACATCGTTACATTCCTTATACAAAGACGGAGTGCTATATACTGATGAATTTGTGGTAATGTACATGATTATATAGTATACTTATAATCTTTCTCTCTCTCTCTCTCTCTCTCTCTCTCTCTCTCTCTCTCTCTCTCTCTCTCTCTCTCTCTCTCTCTCTCTCTCTCAAAAATCGACTTTCTCACGTAACAACACAAAAATAACTCAATTATAATTAGTGTAACCTTTGTTCGTGATAAACTAAATATAAGAAACAATGCGTTAATATTTTAACTTACTAGCAATACAGATTTTTAGTTTATCAAACAAAAACAACCTGAATATACCTCTTAATATAACTAGTGATAATTTATAAAAAAAAAAAAAAAAACTGAGTAATTCCATCCTTTATATTATTATTTTAACATATTAACAACATAAAAAAAAAACACAGACTATTACTATTACTATTATTATTATTTTTTTTTTTATATAGGATGAAAATAACATGAATATCGGTCTTAATATTAATCGTCTGTTCATGAGCCTTCATAACGAAACAACACAGTCTTCCGTTCCTATAATGCAACATTGCGCCTCAGGTAGATAGACTGGAGATGAAATGACGTCTCCCTTACAGTGATATTCTTATACATCACAAATATATCCATGTACAACCTATTACTCTATGCATTTAACTTAACTTAGTACAAAAAAACAACACACTTCTTACTCCTACTTTACAACACACACACCATAACACAATTAAATACAAGACAACACAACACACAACACACCTAAGAACATAAGGCTTGGTGAGAGGAGTCATCAGGCCTACACGTAGCAGTCCTTGCATATAATATAATCAATCATAAATTTGTCATATCATTTAAACCTCCCTAATGACTCGGTACTAACACCCTGATTACTGAGTCTATTCCAGTCATCTACCGCTTTTTTTTTTTTCTATCTCTTTTTTACTTTACTTTTTTTTATTTACCAAGTCTGAATTCATTATGCCTTGTCCTATCTCATTACGTAACAAAATCAGGTATAATACTTTTTCCTTTCGCTATAGATTTAAAACAGTGCACCTTACCATCAACAACAAGTCTGCTGCTGTACATTCTCCCTCTTAAGAGTTCGCTACTACGTACAAACCAAAAGACAAAACAAAACAAAATATATAGAATCTAAAAAAAAAAAAAAACCTATTATTTAACATACACACCTACCTAACACTCATAGAGACAATCTGGGACGCGGGATGTTTTGACTTATGAACCAAACATCGCTTCTTGGATCGCGATGGACTGGGAGAGGCTCTGAGCGTACCGACTGCTCAGGGGAGTCCCGTTCTGGAAGCGGTAGTCTGGGTGGCAGTGGTCTGGGTGGAGGGACGCGGGGCAATGAAGACGGCTCATGTTCTATCCTTACTTGGCTGTCTGAGGGGAGTCTATGTATGCCCTGGAAGATGACAGGAGAGGTGATTGAATAAGTGGATGGATGGATGGGTGGATAGGTAGTGATAGACATATGGATGGCTTGAGTGACTGATTAGTACTGAAAGATGAATGGAGATATGAATAGGTAGGTAGATAGATGGATGCATGCATACATAGACTGATAGATAGATAGATAGAGAGACTGATATGAACAGTATATGCAAGATCTTAGTCTATCTGTTGTTATTTTCTTTTTTTTTTCTTCTTTTTCCTTCTCCTCCTCCTCCTCCTCCTCCTCCTCCTCCTCCTCCTCCTCCTCCTCCTCCTCCTCCTCCTACTACTACTACTACTACTACTACTACTACTACTACTACTACTACTACTACTTCTACCACTACCACTACTACTAGCACTGCAACCCACGATGAAAATAGATAACAGTATCATAAGTAACGTTTTATCATCCACTTATTACGTATATATAATCATCATCGCTATCATCGCCACCAACATCATTAGCTTCCAAGTGAGAGAGAGAGAGAGAGAGAGAGAGAGAGAGAGAGAGAGAATGTGTGTGTGTGTGTGTGTGTGTGTGTGTGTGTGTGTGTGTGTGTGTGTGTGTGTGTGTGTGTGTGTGTGTGTGTGTGTGTTTCTATTCTTCCGCTGTGCTTGAATTATTGGCTTTTCTCTCAAGTTCTCTGACCTAACACCTAACTTAACCTAACCTAACCTAACTTGACTTAACCTAACCTAACCTAACCTAAACTAACCTAACCTAACATCTAACTTGACTTAACCTAACCTAACCTAACACCTAACTTGACTTAACCTAACCTAACTTTACTAACTAAACTAACACTTAACTTTACCTAACTTAACCTCATCTAACACCCAGTTTTACCTGATCTAACCTAACCTAACCTAACCTAACCTAACCTAACGTAACCTAACCTAACCTAACCTAACCTAACGTAACCTAACCTAACCTAACCTAACCTAACGTAACCTAACCTAATCTAACCTAACTTTACTTAACCTAACCTAACCTAACGTAACCTAACCTAACCTAACCTAACCTAACCTAACTTTACCTAACCTAACCTAACCTAACCTAACCTAACGTAACCTAACGTAACCTAACCTAACCTAACCTAACTTTACCTAACCTAACCTAACCTAACCTAACCTAACCTAACGTAACCTAACCTAACCTAACCTAACCTAACCTAACTTTACCTAACCTAACCTAACCTAACCTAACCTAACGTAACGTAACCTAACTTTATCTGACGTAACTAAACATTACGTAACCTAACTGTGATTCTCTCTCCTATCCTTTCTTCTAGTAAGGGAAGAGGTTAAAGAAAAATGACGAGGAAATAGACAAGAAAAAATGTAAAAAAATAAAATAATGTGCATGTATAACTCTTATCGTTATCTTTTTTTATTTCTTATTATTTTTCAGTGTATTGCATATGTTGTTTAATCTCTCTTCCAACAGTTGGGGAGCGATAAGCTGAATGTCTTACGTAACCCGGACATGGTAATCAGGTTTTATTACCAGTACGGAAAAAGATATTACACCGTTATTTATTTATTTATTACGCGTGTGTGTGTGTGTGTGTGTGTGTGTGTGTGTGTGTATGTATGTGTGTGTGCGTGTGTGTGTATTTTTTATATATTTTTTTATTTTTTTTTTTTGCTGTTTTATGGTGTCTGTGTCTTATTTCATTACTATATTCATGTTTGGTTATCTTATTGATGTATGTAATGTGTTTGTGATTATTCTGTCTACCTCTCTATCTGTCTATCTGTGTGTGTGTGTGTGTGTGTGTGTGTGTGTGTGTGTGTGTGTGTGTGTGTGTGTGTGTGTGTGTGTGTGTGTGTGTGTGTGTGTGTGTGTGTGTGTGTGTGCGTGGGAAATACACCTAGCGTCACGTGTGAGGGATAAAAGCGAGGTTAATTCCACGTATTGTTTTATCAACATTGATTTATTTTCCGGTTTGAAATTAATCCTTTCACCATTTTTCTCTTTATTTTCCTCCTCCCTCTCGTGTTCCTCCTCCAAAGCCTTCTAACACCATAACAACTAGCAAGAGAGAGAGAGAGAGAGAGAGAGAGAGAGAGAGAGAGAGAGAGAGAGAGAGAGAGAGAGAGAGAGAGAGAGAGAGAGAGAGAGAACAAAAGAGGAAAATTAAGAGACATGAAAAAACACCTATAACACACACACACACACACACACACACACACACACACACACGTGAAACACAGTCCACTACAACGCTTTCAATACTCACTCACTCACTCCAAGTCACACACGTCTCTGAGTTACGTCATAATAAGCGGAAGTTGAGTAAATGATTAGCAGGTAGTTGTTCGACTCTTGACCAGCAGGGGCACAGGAAACGCAGGTAACAATGCAGGTGTTTATTCACAGAAGGTGTGAACAGAAGGCTGGAGGTAGGTGATCTCTCGGCGCCAGGCCGCGCACTTCAACTTAACACTTATGACTGAAGCCTAGCTCGTTCACTCATACACGTATTCATGCCTCACACAAGTCTCGCTCATTCACTCGTTCACACAACTAGCTAACAACCACACACCTCCCCCGAGACATAAGGAAGATTCCTTATCTTTGTTATGGCTACCGTAACACATGAAACAAAGTTACAATGATTGAAGTACAGAAACACGGTACATATACACAAAACAAACACAGCGTACAATGAACACGTACGACTAATCGTAGGTGCTACGGTGCCACCGCACCTGCAGTCGTCTCGGCTCCCTACGCTGTCGGCTGCTTCGACGCTCTGGTTGCTCTCGGCCACGGTGTACCCCGTTACCCTGATGCTCCGGGCTGCCGGGATGGTGGTGTTCCTCGTGACCCTGATGCTGAAGCGCTGCACCGCCATGAGCGGTGTGCTGCTCGACAGGAAGGGGAGCAAGAGGTCTGTGTGGGCGTAGGTGTCTTCTATTACGCCACATCACGCGACCGCTGCCCATCTTGATGAGGTAGTCTCTCCTTCGCCCAACAGCCACGATGACACCCAGGCGATCCCAGAGGCCTGTCGTGTGATCTTGAACGTCGACGTGGCCACCGAGGTGCAGGAGAGGAAGAGTACGGGCGGACGCGTCGTGGCGAAGTTTCGCTTTCTTCCTCAGTCGCTCTGCCTTGGCGTCGCACTCATCAGCAGCGCGCTGCCACTGCTGAGCGTATGAGCGATGATGAGCCGGGACACAGGACCTCATAGGATGACCGAAGAGGACTTGTGCTGGTGATCGCCCTTCCGCCCTCGGAGTGTTGCGCAGTTCCAGCAACCCGCGAGCGAACGCATCCTCGTCCAGGTGTCCCTGCTGTGTGGTCGTGAGGATCAGCTTCTTCACGGACTTGACCGCTGCCTCGGCGTGACCATTGGAGCGTGGATAATGAGGTGAAGATACACGATGCTCCACCCCCCATCGAGCCAGGAAGCGCCGTACCGATGAAGAAGTGAACTGCGGTCCACCGTCAGTCCTCAGGAGAACAGGCACGCCCGTGTCGGCGAACACACCCCGAAGGACACGAACGAGCTGATCAGCCGATGCTGGACGTGAGCATGCAGACACGTGAGGCCACCCAGACAAGCGATCTACATACACGAGGTATGTACGGCCTGCTGCGTGGAAGTAGTCTGCAGAAACTGACTCAAACACCCTGCTGGGTGTGTCCGTGTCCTGCCAGAGAGGTTCGTTGGCTTGGCTTGGTAGGAGTGGACGGCATAGTGAGCATCCAGAAACGACGTTCTCAACGTCTCTGTCCATACCAGGCCAGTACACCGTTTGTCGGGCCCGTCGCTTGGTGCGCTCCATCCCCTGATGACTGTCATGGAGTCGCTCTAGTGTTTCTCGGCGGAGGCTGTGAGGAATAAGAAGCCTCGGCCCGTAAACCACCAGGTCGTCGTCTACGGCCAGCAGACTGCGCACCGGCCAGTACGTACGCAAGCGGTGATCGAGGTCGTGGCAATGATCAGGGAAGCCCTCGATGATGACGTTCTTGAGCAAGCAGTACTCCCCGTCTCTTGCTGCTGCGGCACGTACCATTTCCACAGTCTGATCCTGGAGTGGTGCTAAGCGGACGCCGTCCTCATTGGTGGCAGATAACGCTGAGATGACCGCTGAGTGGAGAGGGTCGAGGTCACCAGAAGTAGCAGCATCCTCTTCCTCCACTGGGTCCTGTACTGGAGCACGTGAGAGGGCGTCGGGCACACAGTGTGTCGATCCCTTTTGCCAGCTTGCTGTGAAAGAATACTGAGCAAGCTTCTCCCTCATGCGCTGCAGCCGCAGGTTCTCTATTTCTCCCAACAACTTGCTATTGAGGAGAGGTATCAGCGGGCGGTGGTCGAGCACTAGATCGAAGTGAGGGAGTCCTTTCAGGTAGGTGCCACATTTCCTGACTGCCCAGACGATTGCAGCCATTTCCAACTCTATTACTGCATAGCGGCTCTCTGTGTCTGTAACAAATCTTGACCCGCATTGCACCATCTTCCACTGGTCACTGTGCTTCTGCAGGAGAACGAATCCAAATCCGTGCATCCTTGAGGCGTCAGTCTGTAGCATCGTTGGTAATGATGGGTCGAAGTATGCCAAGACAGGTGGGCTGACGAGACACTGTTTCACCTTCTCAAACGCCTCTTCATGGTTAGGAGACCAGCACCAACTGTTCTTCGGGCGTAAGAGATCTCTGAGGGGTTGTGCAGCTGCAGCCACAGCAGGAGAAAAGCTTCCAAGCTGGTTTGTAAGACCCATGAATGATCGTAAGTCGGTGATGTGCTGTGGTCGTGGGAAGTCAGAGATTGCCTTAACTTTCTTTGAGTCTGTCGTGTAGCCTTGTCCAGAAACAGAGTAACCACAGTAATCTACCACTCTTTCCGCGAATGTAAACTTCTGTGGGTTGAGAGTGATGCCGTGCTGGTCACACCGCCGCACAATCTGAATGACATGGGCTAAGTGCGCACTGTAGGTGGAGTCATAGGCCAGGATGTCGTCCACGATCTTGATGGTGTTAGGTATGTCGCCGAGAGCTTGGTCTCCTCGACGGTTATACTCGTCTCCAGACGAGACGAGACCCATAACCGCTCGCCGAAACTTGTACCGACCCCAAGGTGTTATGAAGCAGGTTAAATCCTGGTCTTCTTCTCTAATGGGGACTTGAAAATACCCCATCTTGGCATCAAGAGTGGTGAACCAAACTGCTCCGGTCCCGATCGAGGCGATGGCGTCATGAGGTGAGCGCACTGGATACACGGGCCTCTTCACGTAACGGTTGAGTCGTGTCAGGTCAACACACAGCCTTACACCAGATGTCTTTTTTGGGACAGGCACGATGGGGTGGCACCATGCCGTAGGGTAGTCCACACTCTCGATGATTCCCTTGTTAAGCAGCTCTTCCAACTGGCTCTTAATTTCTTCACGCCAATTGTAAGGGATTGTACGAGATGCTGTTACGGCGAAGGGTCGAGCGTCGTCTGTCAACTCGATGGCCATGGATCCACCAGCCATTGCACGTAAACCTTCCTTTGCTTCGAAGACGCTGGGAAAGGCCTTGATCACAGCAGCAGCGTGCCCCGCACGCTGCTGTGGCGTTGGGTCGTAGGAATGAGGCCAGCTGATCACTTCTGTGGGCGTAGATAGAGGTGGCTGCGAGGCGGTCGGGTACTTGATGGAGCTGTTGCCGGTGTGCTGTTCTTCCCTGCGTAGCGGTCGGATTTGAGCCGGAAAATCTTCGGGGAGGATTCCGAGAGCGATGGAATCGTACCAGCTAAGCAGCGCCCCCTTCACCTCCTTCACCACGCTCACAACAGTCTCAGCTTCCCTGTCGCCCAGTTGCAAGTGCGACGAGAAAGTTCCTACACAGGTGAGGGGGTGATTACCGGCAGCATAAAGTCCATCACCATCAGCGGGCGCCAAGCTGGAGGGCGGGATTCCAAGGAGTGTTGCCGTGTCGAGGCCAATAACGGTCGTTTCGGCCCCAGAGTCAGGAGTCCACGTAATCTTGTCTCTTCCAGCGGGATGTGTGGCGGTAATGAGCACCTGGGGCGCAGGTCGTGCCGTCACCGTCTTTGTGTATACGCCTGATAAGAGCTGGTATACACTGGCACTGGCTCCCCGCCTCGGGCCTGCACCGCGATGAGGAGAGACAGTTGAGGAACTCCTCGAAGCTCCTCGTCGTTTCCTCACTGTCTGCTGACATACACTCGCAAAATGCCCTCTTTTCCCGCAGTTACGACACACTTTATCTATTGCCTGGCATCCCCTTTTGTCACTGCGACAATCTTTGCCACAACGATAACAGCCCGTGGGGCTTGAGCCCCCGAAACTGCCCTTCCTGTAGTTCGAGACAGCGTTCACACCATGGCTCGAAGAGTGAGAGCCGCCCCTTAGTACTGCACTACACTGGTTAGCGCTCTCTGATGCTCTGCAAATATCTATGGCGTTTTCAAGGGTGAGTTTCTTGTTTTCCAGCATGCGTTTCAGAGCCACTTCGTCTCGTGTCCCAACGACAATTCTGTCACGCAGCTGATGGTTTATGCACTGGTCGCAAAAGTCACAGAAATTGGCGATTTCCTTTACAGCACATAAAAAGTCGTCAAAACCTTCTTGCGTTTCTTGCACGCGGGAGTAGAAGTCTCTTCTATCCATGATGATGTTGCGCTGGCTTCGCAGGTACTCACACATTGCATCGAGGATGGTTCTTAACTCCGCGTCTCTCGGTAAGCTTATCCCGTAGCGAAGTGTACGGGTCCACTCGTCGTCTAGGACAGCAGCGAGTGCCGCCCTCTGCTCAGCCAGGGAGAGACAGTCTATCCTGGCGAGGGTTACGTATCCTTCAAACTTATGGCGCCACGTGTCGAACTCACGTAAAGATGCTGACGCCGTTAAGTGAGGAATGATGGTGGCGGACGTCGGGAACCTCGCGCCCTGGGTAGACGTGCTGCGGGCTGTGGTTTCGCCTTCATTGCTCGCCGTGGTGCGACTGGGAGCTTGTGTCCCCACTCTCTCCAGCAGCTGGGTTAAACGCTCCTCGCGAGCCTGACTCTGCTCCGACTGTCGCGCTAGCAGGGCAGCCAGCGCCTCCAACTGCTTCTCCATTCTGCGCCGTACCCACTGCAGCCTTGTCCTGATCCTACTCACTGCGCCATGTTCGACTCTTGACCAGCAGGGGCACAGGAAACGCAGGTAACAATGCAGGTGTTTATTCACAGAAGGTGTGAACAGAAGGCTGGAGGTAGGTGATCTCTCGGCGCCAGGCCGCGCACTTCAACTTAACACTTATGACTGAAGCCTAGCTCGTTCACTCATACACGTATTCATGCCTCACACAAGTCTCGCTCATTCACTCGTTCACACAACTAGCTAACAACCACACAGTAGTCAGGGAGGGTCCTGTCTAGTACACATATATAGCCATACCCCGATATTTCAGCCGTCTTATCACTCATCCGCTCTCCGTGCCAGTGTAGTGGGGAAAAGGAGAAAGGATAAGGATAAGAGTGATGTGATGTGCCAAAGTCCCTGGGTTAGTCTAAGGTATTAACAATCTGCCATGTGGACTTACGGGCTGATTGACTGACTAATTAGCTGATTGACTGACTTATTTAGTGTTTCTATGTGTATACGTCTGCTAGCCTGACTTAAAGGGGCTTAAATTCAATTTGATTTTACCAACTGACTGACCGACTTAATGTTTTCATCTTATGTAAACGAACTTGAATGTACCCTAACTAACTTAACTGACTCACTGACTTAATGTTTCAATTTATATAAACCTTGTCTACATACACATACCTTACTTAAAACTACCTTGACAACCTGACACGAGAATACTGACCTAACCTATCGTAACTTAAATTCACCCTGACTTGACCTGACATAACCATACATGGAGTGGGTCGTCATATCTTTACCTCCATTCATAGCAGTGAGGCGTGAATTAGGTAAGACTTTCCTACAAGAACTTAAGACTAGGGATCATGTTCTTCTCAGGCTTTTTAGTGTCTTAAATCGTCCTTATCATGCCAGATTCATTGCAAATTATTAAGGGTTTTCAAAGGTATTTCCGTGATTTGAGTGGAAGTTTAACAGGAATTCTGCCTCAATTATCAGCGGTTTTCAAAGGTATTTTCATGATGGTGTGGTTTTCAAAGAGTGAGAGATCCTTGCCATGTGTTTCTCCTGTTCTTGCCCACGCAGCTCTCATGGAATTACCTCGGTGGTCTTTGAATACAGAGCGAGCGTTGTTCTGTATCTATCCTGCCTTCCACGCTTAGCTAATTATCCGTGTGGTCTTTGAATAGTGAGAGAGCGTTGTTCTGTATCTATCCTGCTTTCCACGCTTAGCTAATTATCCGTGTGGTCTTTGAATACTGAGCAAGCGTTGTTCTGTATCTATCCTGCCCTTCACACTTAGCTAATTATCCGTGTGGTCTTTGAATAGTGAGAGAGCGTTGTTCTGTATCAATCTTCACCTCTAATTGACCGTCTGTGTGATCTGTAAATATTGAGAGAGCGTTGTTCTGTACCTACCCTGCCCTACACACCTAGTTAGTCATCTCGCGGTTCTTTAATAACAGTCGTGGTGAGAGCTAAGTGGTTTGCCCAAGGGGAGCAGTGACTTACCCTGATTTGCGGAGTGACAGTGGCGGGCGTGGCGATATCTCTCTCAAGAGACACTTCGTTCCTCCTGAGGAGAAAGATAACAAGAGACCAGTGTTATCTTCCTGTATGTAGCTCCTTACCCCCCCCAACGCGTCATCTATCACATCTCATTATTCTTCAGTTTTGGACAATTCTTCTGGGTTTATCTCAGTGGGCTCTTCTTGTCTTCCCTTTCGCCAAAAGCTAGTTTAATTCTATTCTTACTGAGTTTGTGACTTACCTCCTCCTCCTCCTCGCTGCGACTGCGGTGATGAGAATGGTGAGGAGAGCGATGGTGAGAATGCCGATGGTGATTCCTCCTCCCAACAGAACTGTGAGGAGAGGAAACAGTGACTGATTGACTGACTGACTGACTGACTGACTGATTGACTGACAGGTAGATAGACAGAGGAATAGGTAGACGGATTCATTGTTAGAGAAATAAATTGAGTGATAAATAGATACGTAGGTAGGTATACAGACAAACAGACAGACAGATAGATAGGTAGATAAATAAATAGACATAGCGATGGACTGATAGATAGATAGATAGATAGATAGACAGATAGATAGATAGATAGATATAATGCACTCGTCGACACACACACACACACACACACACACACACACACACACACACACACACACACACACACACACACACACACACACACACACACACACACACACACACACACAATACTTCTACTACCCTCACTCCACCCACTCACTCCACCCACAAAAAAATGAAAAAAAGGGGGGAAAGCCTCCAATGTTCTTTTTTCTACCTTTCTGTCATACAACTAATGAAGACAATGGACAACAAGAGATAGCGGTAACCCAGATAGCGAGAGACTGACGGCCTTATCTCCCACGACCCAGCAAACCGAGTCGTGGGGCGCAGGGCAGTGTGCTGTATTCAAAGTAGTGTGATGCCTAACTAAGGTGCTTGTAACATTGTATACGACTTTGTGGGTAAAAAATTTAAAGGGGATGAAAATTTAAAGGAATAGGATTTAGATTTTTATTATTATTATTATTATTATTATTATTATTATTATTATTATTATTATTATTGTTATTATTGTTATTATTATTATTATTATGAAGCAAGAAAGTGGTAAAAGTAAGGAAATAAATTTGATAGAATAAGGTGTTAATTTTGTTGTTTGTTATTATTATTATTATTATTATTATTATTATTATTATTATTATTTTATTTATTTATTTTTTATTTTTTTCATTTACTATCTCTTTTATTATTTTCAAGGGAGATACAGTTAATTCAGGTTAAATGAGGTTGATTTCTCTCTCTCTCTCTCTCTCTCTCTCTCTCTCTCTCTCTCTCTCTCTCTCTCTCTCTCTCTCTCTCTCTCTCTCTCTCTCTCTCTCTCTCTCTCTCTCTCTCTCTCTCACTTACCGCCAACCATGTCCACTCCACAGGTCTCGCCAACTCTCCAATCATTGCAACTGTAGGGAAGAAAAGGTGATTATTATTATTATTATTAGTGGTAGTGGTGGTGGTGGTGGTGGTGATGGGAACAGCAGTAGTAGTGGTAATCAGTGAAGGAGGAAAAAGAGACAAAGCCAATGCAGGTGCCTGCACTGATAACCTGGTGGTGATTACAGGGGTGAGGCGTAGTATTGGCCAAGCAGGATGTTGACTGTACGCACGCACGCACACACACACACACACACACACACACACACACACACACACACACACACACACACACACACACACACACACACACACACACACACACACACACACACACACACACACACACACACACACACACACACACACACACACACACACACACACACACACAGAGAAGGAGTCCAGTTAACAACCAACAGAATCTCAAACTGTCACCTCTTATACTGGGAACTAGAATAAAAACAAGGCATTGAAACACAGAAGACAAATTATCACCTGTACACACAACTGAAATTCTCTTATAGCACACACACACACACACACACACACACACACACCTGCTCCTTTACTCCATAGCGAATTCTACTGGTGGGAATGCAATACGTGTTAGTGTATTGAATGTAAAGGATGAAAGTGTGCCGAGTGTTCGTTGGGCTTCTGTTTATCTGTGTCAGTACCTGCTCTCCTAATGTGCAAGGAAGGAGGGACGGCCGAAGATACCAGTGATGATAACACTCTTTGGTTTTGTTTATTTTTGACGAGTTGTTCAAGTTTGTTTAAAAGTTTTACTAGCAGAGAGAGAGAGAGAGAGAGAGAGAGAGTGAAAATAATAGGATGTGTTCTTTTAAGCTTTGAGTGTGTGTGTGTGTGTGTGTCTGCATGTGCCAGTGTGCTGACGGGCATATATCAACCACACACACACACACACACACACACGCAACTAGTCTCATACATGTTCACAGATAAAACGAGGAATGTGGATTGAAGTTTACTAAATATCCCTAGTCTTGCATGTTATCAGCCACCTATCTGGTGACACTATCTTCTTATCGTGTCCCCGCCGCGTCTCTTCCTAGAAATCGCCATTGCGGAGAGCGGAAATATCAGACTCATTTGAGATAATGGCGGTGACACAAGATCCTGGCTATGGGAGGCAATGTAATGTGTGGCAGCGTGTTAACTAGGAACTACTACTACTACTACTACTACTACTACTACTACTACTACTACTACTACTACTACTTTAATGACACAAAATTTTGGGATGTAAGATGATGTAAGGTAGTGAATGGTTGTAACTACTACTACTACTACTACTACTACTACTACTACTACTACTACTGGTGCTACTACTGGTGCTAACTTATGTAATGAATTAATCGTTAATTCCATAATTTATTCACTGATTTGTCTTTATAGTCACACACACACACACACACACACACACACACACACACACTCACTCTCTCTCTCTCTCTCTCTCTCTCTCTCTCTCTCTCTCTCTCTCTCTCTCTCTCTCTCTCTCTCTCTCTCACCTGCAGTATCGGAAGAGGAACGTCGAATTTCTTAAACAGGTGCCGGCGTTAGAACAGTATTTACTCGTGCAGGGTTCTGATGGAAAAAAAAAACATTTATTATTATTATTATTATTATTATTATTATTATTATTATTATTATTATTATTATTGATAGTAGTAGTAGTAGTAGTAGTAGTAGTAAGTGACAGTTTGACAAATATTTTTCACTAACAAGAACAAAAACACCCATGAAAACTAAAGCAATTATCTCAGCTTCCTTTGAAAAACAGTCTTGGAGTAAGAGAGAGAGAGAGAGAGAGAGAGAGAGAGAGAGAGAGAGAGAGAGAGAGAGAGAGAGAGAGAGAGAGATCGTACCCATAGGACCATATTCTGAAAGAGTTCTGGCCGCATCTACTTTTAAAAGGCTCCAGTTGAAGGCTTTTACAGGTGTCTTTACGCTTCTAGTGGCAGATTAACAAGATTTCTACATTAGTAACAGGAGAAGCAGTCTTGAAAATCCGGCTAATCACCTCTGTGACCTTTGACATTTGTATTGAGAGAGCGAGGAAAGGGCTTCTGAATATAGTTCATACAATGCTTATCTTTACACTCACCAACGCAGACCTCCCCGGGACTCGAGAAAGGGAAGATGTCCTCGTACTGTTTAAGGCAGCGGCACCTTGCAGTCATAATCCCCAATGCTTCGTCTTCCTTGAGGTAGCACTCAGCTGTGTTTTTGCATTGTGATTCCACACATGTCTCGTTCTGCACTTCTGTAGTGAGAGACACGGTGTGGTAGTGGTGGCGGTGGTGGTGATGTGAGCATGTGGTGTAGATAGAGACACAGCTACGGTGGTGGTGCTGGTGATAATGAGGGTAACAGTGTATGGTACTGTTGACAGATGTAGTTGTGATGGTGATGATGGTGATGGTGATAGACAAAGAACAGTAACAATGCGTGGTGTACGTGTCGTAAGAACGGAGGCGTTATGAATATAATGATAGTGATGATTGTGATGAGAGGGACAGTGTGCGGAGTGAAGGCAGTTATGGTAGTGGTGATGGTGATAGTGAAGACGGAAGCAGAGATATGAAGATAGTGGTGATAGTTATTCAAGAATGAGAGAAGCAATGTGTGGTGATGTGGACAGACGCAAAAGTTACGAAGACAGTGATAGTGAAGATGTACACAACAACACTAATAGTAACGAGGAGGTATAGTGAAGACAGTGATAGTGATGACATCCAATAACAAGAATAAAAAAATCTGAATAAAACAATGATTCTACAAAGCACACACAAATACATACATATATCCACACACTCCTTACCTCCCACAGTGATACTATCCTCATTCACTGTCAGGTTCAACTCATCATCGTAAGTGGTGTTGACAATAACGTACTTCACCGCATCCTCCATGGCGCTGCTTATGGAGCTATCGTAGTTGTCAGTCCGCCTCATCACCATCTCAGTTTCCACCATCAGTTTATCAAGGCTAGAATCCGCCTCTCTGTTGACTACCTGGACTGCTGCAACATTTCTGGTGATAAGGAAAGAAATTATTGAACGTTTTTGGTTTGTAAGGAGAGGGGCTGCTGAACGTTTGTGGCGGCAAGAAAAGGGACTATTAAACGTTTTATGGGTGGGCTTTTGAACGTTTGCGGTCGTCAGTAAAGGGGTTATTGAACGTTTCTGGTGATTATTATAAGTGGTATTGAACATTTGCGGCAGTGAGAGAGAGAGAGAGAGAGAGAGAAGAGGGAAATTTCATACAGAAAAATAAAAAAAAAAATGTGAATTATCGGAAGGAAACCGAAAAAGCAAAGCAATTTTATCATTATCTATAAGCGTCCCCTTCCAATAATGGACACACACACACGCACACACACACACACACACACACACACACACACACACACACACACACACACACACACACACACACACACACACACACACACACACACACACACACACACACACACACACACACACACACACACACACACACTAGCTTACCTCTTTGCTCTGTCCCTAGGGGTGAGGCTAAGGGGCACTAGCGACTTCCTCTCTCCATTCCTGGAGTAACAGGCGCCTGGATTGTCTGTCGGGGACACGTCCATGTCATCCAGGTGTCGGAACTCCTCAGACAGTTCTCGCTCATTTGCCGCTTCCGTGAACTGCGACGGAGAGAATATAAAAAATAAGGGAAGCTGCAAGAAGCGACCAGGCTTACACGTGGCAGTCCCTGTAGGAAATATATCTACCTATTTCCACCTATCACCCCCATTCATAAACCTGTCTAATTTTCTCTTAAAGCTCCCTAATGTCCTAGCACTAACAACATGATTACTGCGACGTGAACTGCGACGGAGAGAATATAAGAAATAAGGGAAGCTGCAAGAAGCGACCAGGCTTACACGTGGCAGTCCCTGTAGGAAATATACCTACCTATTTCCACCTATCACCTCCATTCATAAACCTGTCTAATTTTCTCTTAAAGCTCCCTAATGTCCTAGCACTAACAACATGATTACTGAGTCCGTTCCACTCATCTACCACTCTATTTGAGAACCAATTTCTTATCTCTCTCTTAAACCTAAATTTTTCAAGCTTGAACCCATTATTTCTTGTTCTATCCTGGGTGCTGATCCTAAGAATTTTGCTTACATCCCCCTTGTTATAATCCTTATACCACTTAAAGACTTCTATCAGGTCCCCTCTTAACCTACGTCTCTCTAAAGAATGTAAATTTAACAGCTTCAATCTCGCCTCGTAAGGAACACTCCTCATCCCCTGTATCCTTTTAGTCATTCTCCTCTGTACTGATTCTAATAGATCTATATCTTTCCTGTAATGTGGGGACCAGAACTGCACAGCGTTGTCTAGATTAAGAGAGAGAGAGAGAGAGAGAGAGAGAGAGAGAGAGAGAGAGAGAGAGAGAGAGAGAGAGAGAGAGAGAGAGAGAGAGAGTTTGCTTGGCTGGCTGTGATGAACGTTGAGACGATGATATTGTTAAAATCTTCCTTCCTTCTTTTGTTTTTTGGTGTTTGTTTGGGAGTTTGGGAGGTGTTTGGGAGTGGTGGTGGTGGTGGTGGTGGTGGTGGTGGTGGTGTGTGTGTGTGTGTGTGTGTGTGTGTGTGTGTGTGTGTGTGTGTGTGTGTGTGTGTGTGCGTGTGTTTCTCTTGTGTTGTTGTTGTTGTTGCTGTCGTGGCGGTGGTTATTGTTGTTGTTGTTGTTGTTGTTGTTGTTGTTGTTGTTGTTGTTGTTGTTGTTGCTGCTGCTGTTGTTGTTATAACAGTGATTGCATCAACATCTCACAGATCACAGAGCAAACTTTCTCTTTTTCATCGTTGCGATAATGCCAAAACTATTACAGATAGAAAAAATAAAATTAAATTAAATTAAACGCAAACAAAAATGCAGTGAATTTTATAAAGATGAAATAAACAGAACAACACGTCTGGTGAAGAACACTTGTCAACGAACATAAAGGAAAAACACCCAGCGAATGAACGAAACCAAAGAAAAACAAAACAAGAAAAGATACAAGTAAGAAAATTATGGAATAAATGGAATAAATGAAATAAATGCATGAACTTAAACACCAGAGAGAGAGAGAGAGAGAGAGAGAGAGAGAGAGAGAGAGAGAGAGAGAGAGAGAGAGAGAGAGAGAGAGAGAGAGAGAGAGAGAGAGAGAGAGAGAGAGCTTTCTTACTTACCAGGTCCTGCATTTTGTTGAAGAGATCTATGTAAAGATATGAAGTTTTGTCACAGTAAGACTGATCCCACTTCTCCTCCACCGTAACTGTTGAGGGGTGTTTCACGGTTCCTAAGAGAGAGAGAGAGAGAGAGAGAGAGAGAGAGAGAGAGAGAGAGAGAGAGAGAGAGAGAGAGAGAGAGAGAGAGAGAGAGAAAGAGAGAAAGAGAGATTTAATAAGAGATTACGTTTATATACATTGCTCAACATCATTCCTATCAAATAAGAGAATCCTGTGGTAAAAGTTTAGAGAGCAATATGGATGATCGCCAGACAGCAGAGAGACTGAAGAGTGTGACTCAGTCTTTCAGCGCCTCTCGTCTGCTCAGTTAAAAGAATTAAAATAGATTTATCTGTCAACGCATATTAATTTTCATAAGAAACTAAGAAAATAATGGTGAAAGAATCTGTCAGGCCTACTTGTGGCAGTCCCTCTATAAAATATTCCAACCGATTTGCAGTTTCGTTGTCGTCTAATGGTTTTTTGAAGTGTCCCTATGACTCAAGAGTAACGATCTGATTACTGAGCGTTTCCTTCATCCACCTCTCTATTTGATAACCAACTCCTGCCTATCTCTTTCAAATTTAACTTTATCAAGATTGAACCCATCATTTATTGCGCTTATTTGCTAATGTTCCCCTTAATTTATCCCCCATACCACTTACAGATTAGATCACCTCTTAATTAATCTTGAGAATTTTGCTGATGTCCCATTGTTATATCACCTATACCACTTAAAGACTTAAATAGCTGAAGAGAAAAGAGTGACTGATTGACTTACCTCTACAAGTTTTATCAGTATCTGTTTCCTCGTACCCCTTCATGCACCAACAGCCAACTTCTCCATTCTCATTCCTCGAACACCTCCTGAACTCATCCACAAGGCAACCCGAAGCAGAAGGGTTGACTAGTCCATTCTGTTCAGCTTCTAGGAAATCTTCATTGCATCCAAGATCAATAGGAGGAGCGAGAGTGGTGGTGGAGGTGGAGGGGGTGGTGGAAGGCTTGCTAGTCGTTGTGGTGGGATGTGTAGTTGTGGAAGGAAGTGAAGTTGTGGTGGTAGTGGAAGTGGTTGTAGTGGAAGATGTGGTTGTAGTGGCAGGTGGAGTTGTGTCGGGGGTGCCAGAGGATGTGGGGGAGGAAGTAGTAGTAAGAGGTGTAGTTGTGCTGGTGGAGGATGTGGACGAGGAAGTTGTAGTAGGAGGTGTAGTTGTGGTGGTGGGGGATGTGGACGAGGAAGTTGTAGTAGGTGTAGTTGTGGTGGTGGAGGATGTGGACGAGGAAGTTGTAGTAGGAGGTGTAGTTGTGGTGGTGGGGGATGTGGACGAGGAAGTTGTAGTAGGTGTAGTTGTGGTGGTGGAGGATGTGGACGAGGAAGCTGTAGTAGGTGTAGTTATGGTGGTGGGGGATGTGGACGAGGAAGTTGTAGTAGGTGTAGTTGTGGTGGTGGAGGATGTGGACGAGGAAGCTGTAGTAGGTGTAGTTATGGTGGTGGGGGATGTGGACGAGGAAGCTGTAGTAGGTGTAGTTATGGTGGTGGGGGATGTGGACGAGGAAGCTGTAGTAAGTGTAGTTATGGTGGTGGGGGATGTGGACGAGGAAGCTGTAGTAGGTGTAGTTGTGGTGGTGGGGGATGTGGACGAGGAAGCTGTAGTAGAAGCTGTAGTTGTGGTGGTGGAGGATGTGGGAGAAGATGTTTCAATAGTTGTCTCAGTAGAAGTGGTGGGACTACTTGGGCTTATGGGGGAGGAAGAAGAAGATTCGGTGGTTGATCCAGAAGTGATGGAACTGCTTGGGCTTATGGGGGAGGAAGAAGAAGATTCCGTGGTTGATCCAGAAGTGGTGGGACTACTTGGGCTTATGGGGGAGGAAGAAGAAGATTCGGGAGTTGATCCAGAAGTGGTGGAACTATTTGGGCTTATTGGGGAGGAAGAAGATTCGGTGGTTGATCCAGAAGTGGTGGAACTACTTGGGCTTATGGGGGAGGAAGAAGAAGAAGATTCTGTGGTTGATCCAGAAGTGGTGGAACTGCTTGGGCTTATGGGGGAGAAAGAAGAAGATTCCGTGGTTGATCCAGAAGTGGTGGAACTACTTGGGCTTATGGGGGAGGAAGAAGATTCGGTGGTTGATCCAGAAGTGGTGGAACTACTTGGGCTTATGGAGGAGGAAGAAGAAGAAGATTCCGTGGTTGATTCAGAAGTGGTGGAACTACTTGGGCTTATGGGGTAGGAAGAAGAAGATTCCGTGGTTGATCCAGAAGTGGTGGAACTGCTTGGGCTTATGGGGGAGGAAGAAGAAGAAGATTCGGGAGTTGATCTAGAAGTGGTGGAACTACTTGGGCTTATGGAGGAGGAAGAAGAAGATTCGGTGGTTGATCCAGAAGTGGTGGAACTACTTGGGCTTATGGAGGAGGAAGAAGAAGAAGATTCCGTGGTTGATTCAGAAGTGGTGGAACTGCTTGGGCTTATGGGGGAGGAAGAAGAAGATTCGGGAGTTGTTCCAGAAGTGGTGGAACTACTTGGGCTTATGGGGGAGGAAGAAGAAGATTCGGTGGTTGATCCTGAAGAGGTGGAACTACTTGGGCTTATGGGGGAGGAAGAAGAAGATCCGGTGGTTGATCCAGGAGTGGTGATGCTACTTGGGCTTATGGGGGAGGAAGAAGAAGATTCCGTGGTTGATCCAAAAGTGGTGGAACTACTTGGGCTTATGGGGGAGGAAGAAGAAGATTCGGTGGTTGATCCAGAAGTGGTGGAACTACTTGGGCTTATGGGGGAGGAAGAAGAAGATTCCGTGGTTGATTCAGAAGTGGTGGAACTGCTTGGGCTTATGGGGGAGGAAGAAGAAGATTCCGTGGTTGATCCAGAAGTGGTGGAACTACTTGGGCTTATGGGGGAGGAAGAAGAAGATTCGGGAGTTGTTCCAAAAGTGGTGGAAATACTTGGGCTTATGGGGGAGGAAGAAGAAGATTCGGTGGTTGATCCTGAAGAGGTGGAACTACCTGGGCTTATGGGGGAGGAAGAAGAAGAAGATTCGGGAGTTGATCTAGAAGTGGTGGAACTACTTGGGCTTATGGAGGAGGAAGAAGAAGATTCGGTGGTTGATCCAGAAGTGGTGGAACTACTTGAGCTTATGGAGGAGGAAGAAGAAGAAGATTCCGTGGTTGATTCAGAAGTGGTGGAACTGCTTGGGCTTATGGGGGACGAAGAAGAAGATTCGGGAGTTGTTCCAGAAGTGGTGGAACTACTTGGGCTTATGGGGGAGGAAGAAGAAGATTCGGTGGTTGATCCTGAAGAGGTGGAACTACTTGGGCTTATGGGGGAGGAAGAAGAAGATCCGGTGGTTGATCCAGGAGTGGTGATGCTACTTGGGCTTATGGGGGAGGAAGAAGAAGATTCCGTGGTTGATTCAGAAGTGGTGGAACTGCTTGGGCTTATGGGGGAGGAAGAAGAAGATTCCGTGGTTGATCCAGAAGTGGTGGAACTACTTGGGCTTATGGGGGAGGAAGAAGAAGATTCGGGAGTTGATCCAGAAGTGGTGGAACTACTTGGGCTTATGGGGGAGGAAGAAGAAGATTCGGGAGTTGATCCAGAAGTGGTGGAACTACTTGGGCTTATGGGGGAGGAAGAAGAAGATTCGGTGGTTGATCCTGAAGAGGTGGAACTACTTGGGCTTATGGGGGAGGAAGAAGAATATTCCGTGGTTGATCCAGAAGTGGTGGAACTACTTGGGCTTATGGGGGAGGAAGAAGAAGATTCGGGAGTTGATCCAGAAGTGGTGGAACTACTTGGGCTTATGGGGGAGGAAGAAGAAGATTCGGTGGTTGATCCTGAAGAGGTGGAACTACTTGGGCTTATGGGGGAGGAAGAAGAATATTCCGTGGTTGATCCAGAAGTGGTGGAACTACTTGGGCTTATGGGGGAGGAAGAAGAAGATCCGGTGGTTGATCCAGGAGTGGTGATGCTACTTGGGCTTATGGGGGAGGAAGAAGAAGATTCCGTGGTTGATCCAGAAGTGGTGGAACTACTTGGGCTTATGGGGGAGGAAGAAGAAGATTCGGTGGTTGATCCAGAAGTGGTGGAACTACTTGGGCTTATGGGGGAGGAAGAAGAAGATTCCGTGGTTGATTCAGAAGTGGTGGAACTGCTTGGGCTTATGGGGGAGGAAGAAGAAGATTCCGTGGTTGATCCAGAAGTGGTGGAACTACTTGGGCTTATGGGGGAGGAAGAAGAAGATTCGGGAGTTGTTCCAAAAGTGGTGGAACTACTTGGGCTTATGGGGGAGGAAGAAGAAGATTCGGTGGTTGATCCTGAAGAGGTGGAACTACCTGGGCTTATGGGGGAGGAAGAAGAAGAAGATTCGGGAGTTGATCTAGAAGTGGTGGAACTACTTGGGCTTATGGAGGAGGAAGAAGAAGATTCGGTGGTTGATCCAGAAGTGGTGGAACTACTTGAGCTTATGGAGGAGGAAGAAGAAGATTCCGTGGTTGATTCAGAAGTGGTGGAACTGCTTGGGCTTATGGGAAAGGAAGAAGAAGATTCGGGAGTTGTTCCAGAAGTGGTGGAACTACTTGGGCTTATGGGGGAGGAAGAAGAAGATTCGGTGGTTGATCCTGAAGAGGTGGAACTACTTGGGCTTATGGGGGAGGAAGAAGAAGATCCGGTGGTTGATCCAGGAGTGGTGATGCTACTTGGGCTTATGGGGGAGGAAGAAGAAGATTCCGTGGTTGATCCAGAAGTGGTGGAACTACTTGGGCTTATGGGGGAGGAAGAAGAAGATTCGGTGGTTGATCCAGAAGTGGTGGAACTACTTGGGCTTATGGGGGAGGAAGAAGAAGATTCCGTGGTTGATTCAGAAGTGGTGGAACTGCTTGGGCTTATGGGGGAGGAAGAAGAAGATTCCGTGGTTGATCCAGAAGTGGTGGAACTACTTGGGCTTATGGGGGAGGAAGAAGAAGATTCGGGAGTTGATCCAGAAGTGGTGGAACTACTTGGGCTTATGGGGGAGGAAGAAGAAGATTCGGTGGTTGATCCTGAAGAGGTGGAACTACTTGGGCTTATGGGGGAGGAAGAAGAAGATCCGGTGGTTGATCCAGGAGTGGTGGGGCTACTTGGGCTTATGGGGGAGGAAGAAGAAGATTCCGTGGTTGATCCAGAAGTGGTGGAACTACTTGGGCTTATGGGGGAGGAAGAAGAAGATTCGGTGGTTGATCCAGAAGTGGTGGAACTACTTGGACTTATGGGGGAGGAAGAAGAAGATTCGGTGGTTGATCCAGATGCGGTGGAACTGCTTGGGCTTATGGGGGAGGAAGAAGAAGATTCCGTGGTTGATCCAGAAGTGGTGGAACTGCTTGGGCTTATGGGGGAGGAAGAAGAAGATTCCGTGGTTGATCCAGAAGTGGTGGAACTACTTGGGCTTATGGGGGAGGAAGAAGAAGATTCGGGAGTTGATCCAGAAGTGGTGGAACTACTTGGGCTTATGGGGGAGGAAGAAGAAGATTCGGTGGTTGATCCTGAAGAGGTGGAACTACTTGGGCTTATGGGGGAGGAAGAAGAAGATTCGGGAGTTGATCTAGAAGTGGTGGAACTACTTGGGCTTATGGAGGAGGAAGAAGAAGATTCGGTGGTTGATCCAGAAATGGTGGAACTACTTGGGCTTATGGAGGAGGAAGAAGAAGAAGATTCCGTGGTTGATTCAGAAGTGGTGGAACTGCTTGGGCTTATGGGGGAGGAAGAAGAAGATTCGGGAGTTGTTCCAGAAGCGGTGGAACTACTTGGGCTTATGGGGGAGGAAGAAGAAGATTCGGTGGTTGATCCTGAAGAGGTGGAACTACTTGGGCTTATGGGGGAGGAAGAAGAAGATCCGGTGGTTGATCCAGGAGTGGTGATGCTACTTGGGCTTATGGGGGAGGAAGAAGAAGATTCCGTGGTTGATCCAGAAGTGGTGGAACTACTTGGGCTTATGGAAGAGGAAGAAGAAGATTCGGTGGTTGATCCAGAAGTGGTGGAACTACTTGGGCTTATGGGGGAGGAAGAAGAGGATTCCGTGGTTGATTCAGAAGTGGTGGAACTGCTTGGGCTTATGGGGGAGGAAGAAGAAGATTCCGTGGTTGATCCAGAAGTGGTGGAACTACTTGGGCTTATGTGGGAGGAAGAAGAAGATTCGGGAGTTGATCCAGAAGTGGTGGAACTACTTGGGCTTATGGAGGAGGAAGAAGAAGATTCGGTGGTTGATCCTGAAGAGGTGGAACTACTTGGGCTTATGGGGGAGGAAGAAGAAGATCCGGTGGTTGATCCAGGAGTGGTGGGGCTACTTGGGCTTATGGGGGAGGAAGAAGAAGATTCCGTGGTTGATCCAGAACTGGTGGAACTACTTGGGCTTATGGGGGAGGAAGAAGAAGATTCGAGAGTTGATCCAGAAGTGGTGGAACTACTTGGGCTTATGGGGGAGGAAGAAGAAGATTCGGTGGTTGATCCAGAAGTGGTGGAACTACTTGGACTTATGGGGGAGGAAGAAGAAGATTCGGTGGTTGATCCAGATGTGGTGGAACTGCTTGGGCTTATGGGGGAGGAAGAAGAAGATTCCGTGGGTGATCCAGAAGTGGTGGAACTGCTTTGGCTTATGGGGGAGGAAGAAGAAGATTCCGTGGTTGATCCAGAAGTGGTGGAACTACTTGGGCTTATGGGGGAGGAAGAAGAAGATTCGGGAGTTGATCCAGAAGTCGTGGAACTACTTGGGCTTATGGAGGAGGAAGATGAAGAAGATTCCGTGGTTGATCCAGAAGTGGTGGAACTGCTTGGGCTTATGGGGGAGGAAGAAGAAGATTCAGGAGTTGATCCTGAAGTGGTGGAACTACTTGGGCTTATGGGGGAGGAAGAAGAAGATTCGGTAGTTGATCCAGAAGTGGTGGAACTACTTGGGCTTATGGGGGAGGAAGAAGAAGATTCGGTAGTTGATCCAGAAGTGGTGGTACTACTTGGGCTTATGGGAGAGGAAGAAGAAGATTCGGTGGTTGATCCAGAAGTGGTGGAACTACTTGGGCTTATGGGGGAGGAAGAAGAAGAAGATTCCGTGGTCGATCCAGAAGTGGTGGAACTACTTGGGCTTATGGGGGAGGAAGAAGAAGATTCGGGAGTTGATCCAGAAGTGGTGGAACTACTTGGGCTCATGGGGGAGGAAGAAGAAGATTCGGTGGTTGATCCTGAAGAGGTGGAACTACTTGGGCTTATGGGGGAGGAAGAAGAAGATCCGGTGGTTGATCCAGGAGTGGTGGGGCTACTTGGGCTTATGGGGGAGGAAGAAGAAGATTCCGTGGTTGATCCAGAAGTGGTGGAACTACTTGGGCTTATGGAGGAGGAAGAAGAAGATTCGGTGGTTGATCCAGAAGTGGTGGAACTACTTGGACTTATGGGGGAGGAAGAAGAAGATTCGGTGGTTGATCCAGATGTGGTGGAACTGCTTGGGCTTATGGGGGAGGAAGAAGAAGATTCCGTGGTTGATCCAGAAGTGGTGGAACTGCTTGGGCTTATGGGGGAGGAAGAAGAAGATTCCGTGGTTGATCCAGAAGTGGTGGAACTACTTGGGCTTATGGGGGAGGAAGAAGAAGATTCCGTGGTTGATCCAGAAGTGGTGGAACTACTTGGGCTTATGGGGGAGGAAGAAGAAGATTCGGTAGTTGATCCAGAAGTGGTGGAACTACTTGGGCTTATATGGGGGGGGGAAGAAGAAGAAGATTCCGTGGTTGATCCAGAAGTGGTGGAACTACTTGGGCTTATGGGAGAGGAAGAAGAAGATTCTGTGGTTGATCCAGAAGTTGTGGAACTACTTGGGCTTATGGGGGAGGAAGAAGAAGATTCGGTAGTTGATCCAGAAGTGGTGGAACTACTTGGGCTTATGGGGGAGGAAGAAGAAGATTCGGTGGTTGATCCAGAAGTGGTGGAACTACTTGGGCTTATGGGGGAGGAAGAAGAAGAAGATTCCGTGGTTGATTCAGAAGTGGTGGAACTGCTTGGGCTTATGGGGGAGGAAGAAGAAGATTCCGTGGTTGATCCAGAAGTGGTGGAACTACTTGGGCTTATGGGGGAGGAAGAAGAAGATTCGGGAGTTGATCCAGAAGTGGTGGAACTACTTGGGCTTATGGAGGAGGAAGAAGAAGAAGATTCCGTGGTTGATCCAGAAGTGGTGGAACTGCTTGGGCTTATGGGGGAGGAAGAAGAAGATTCAGGAGTTGATCCTGAAGTGGTGGAACTACTTGGGCTTATGGGGGAGGAAGAAGAAGATTCGGTAGTTGATCCAGAAGTGGTGGAACTACTTGGGCTTATGGGGGAGGAAGAAGAAGATTCGGTAGTTGATCCAGAAGTGGTGGAACTACTTGGGGTTATGGGGGAGGAAGAAGAAGATTCCGTGGTTGATCCAGAAGTGGTGGAAATACTTGGGCTTATGGGGGAAGAAGAAGAAGATTCTGTGGTTGATCCAGAAGGGGTGGAACTACTTGGGCTTATGGGGGAGGAAGAAGAAGATTCCGTGGTTGATCCAGAAGTGGTGGAACTGCTTGGGTTTATGGGGGAGGAAGAAGATGATTCGGGAGTTGATCCAGAAGTGGTGGAACTACTTTGGCTTATGGGGGAGGAAGAAGAAGATTCGGTGGTTGATCCAGAAGTGGTGAAACTACTTGGGCTTATGGAGGAGGAAGAAGAAGATTCTGTGGTTGATCCAGAAGTGGTGGAACTACTTGGGCTTATGGGAGAGGAAGAAGAAGATTCGGTGGTTGATCCAGAAGTGGTGGAAATACTTGGGCTTATAGGGGAGGAAGAAGAAGATTCCGTGGTTGATCCAGAAGTGGTGGGACTACTTGGGCTTATGGGGGAGGAAGAAGAAGATTCCATGGTTGATCCAGAAGTGGTGGAACTGCTTGGGCTTATGGGGGAGGAAGAAGAAGATTCCGTGGTTGATCCAGAAGTGGTGGAACTACTTGGGCTTATGGGGGAGGAAGAAGAAGATTCGGTAGTTGATCCAGAAGTGGTGGAACTGCTTGGGCTTATGGGAGAGGAAGAAGAAGATTCCGTGGTTGATCCAGAAGTGGTGGAACTACTTGGGCTTATGGGGGAGGAAGAAGAAGATTCGGGAGTTGATCCAGAAGTGGTGGAACTACTTGGGCTTATGGAGGAGGAAGAAGAAGAAGATTCCGTGGTTGATTCAGAGGTGGTGGAACTGCTTGGGCTTATGGGGGAGGAAGAAGAAGATTCCGTGGTTGATCCAGAAGTGGTGGAACTACTTGGGCTTATGGGGGAGGAAGAAGAAGATTCGGGAGTTGATCCAGAAGTGGTGGAACTACTTGGGCTTATGGGGGAGGAAGAAGAAGTTTCGGTGGTTGATCCAGAAGTGGTGGAACTACTTGGGCTTATGGGGGAGGAAGAAGAAGAAGATTCCGTGGTTGATCCAGAAGTGGTGGAACTGCTTGGGCTTATGGGGGAGGAAGAAGAAGATTCCGTGGTTGATCCAGAAGTGGTGGAACTACTTGGGCTTATGGGGGAGGAAGAAGAAGATTCGGGAGTTGATCCAGAAGTGGTGGAACTACTTGGGCTTATGGAGGAGGAAGAAGAAGAAGATTCCGTGGTTGATTCAGAAGTGGTGGAACTGCTTGGGCTTATGGGGGAGGAAGAAGAAGATTCCGTGGTTGATCCAGAAGTGGTGGAACTACTTGGGCTTATGGGGGAGGAAGAAGAAGATTCGGTGGTTGATCCTGAAGAGGTGTAACTACTTGGGCTTATGGGGGAGGAAGAAGAAGATTCGGTAGTTGATCCAGAAGTGGTGGAACTACTTGGGCTTATGGGGGATGAAGAAGAAGATTCGGTGGTTGATCCAGAAGTGGTGGAACTAATTGGGCTTATGGGGGAGGAAGAAGAAGATTCGGTAGTTGATCCAGAAGTGGTGGAACTACTTGGGCTTATGGGGGAGGAAGAAGAAGATTCGGTGGTTGATCCAGAAGTGGTGGAACTACTTGGGCTTATGGGGGAGGAAGAAGATTCGGTGGTTGATCCAGAAGTGGTGGAACTACTTGGGCTTATGGGGGAGGAAGAAGAAGATTCGGTGGTTGATCCAGAAGAGGTGGAACTACTTGGGCTTATGGGGGAGGAAGAAGAAGATTCAGTGGTTGATCCAGAAGTGGTGGAACTACTTGGGCTTATGGGGGAGGAAGAAGATTCGGTGGTTGATCCAGAAGTGGTGGAACTACTTGGGCTTATGGGGGAGGAAGAAGAAGAAGATTCCGTGGTTGATCCAGAAGTGGTGGAACTGCTTGGGCTTATGGGGGAGGAAGAAGAAGATTCCGTGGTTGATCCAGAAGTGGTGGAACTACTTGGGCTTATGGGGGAGGAAGAAGAAGATTCGGTGGTTGATCCTGAAGAGGTGTAACTACTTGGGCTTATGGGGGAGGAAGAAGAAGATTCGGTAGTTGATCCAGAAGTGGTGGAACTACTTGGGCTTATGGGGGATGAAGAAGAAGATTCGGTGGTTGATCCAGAAGTGGTGGAACTAATTGGGCTTATGGGGGAGGAAGAAGAAGATTCGGTAGTTGATCCAGAAGTGGTGGAACTACTTGGGCTTATGGGGGAGGAAGAAGAAGATTCGGTGGTTGATCCAGAAGTGGTGGAACTACTTGGGCTTATGGGGGAGGAAGAAGATTCGGTGGTTGATCCAGAAGTGGTGGAACTACTTGGGCTTATGGGGGAGGAAGAAGAAGATTCGGTGGTTGATCCAGAAGAGGTGGAACTACTTGGGCTTATGGGGGAGGAAGAAGAAGATTCAGTGGTTGATCCAGAAGTGGTGGAACTACTTGGGCTTATGGGGGAGGAAGAAGATTCGGTGGTTGATCCAGAAGTGGTGGAACTACTTGGGCTTATGGGGGAGGAAGAAGAAGAAGATTCCGTGGTTGATCCAGAAGTGGTGGAACTGCTTGGGCTTATGGGGGAGGAAGAAGAAGATTCGGTGGTTGATCCAGAAGTGGTGGAACTACTTGGGCTTATGGGGGAGGAAGAAGAAGATTCCGTGGTTGATCCAGAAGTGATGGGACTAACTGGTGTTGTAGGGGAGGAAGAAGATTCGGTGATTGATGTAGACGTGGTGGGACTACTTGGCGTTGTAGGAGAGTAAGAAGATTCGGTGGTTGATACAAGAGTGGTGGGACTACTTGGGCTTATGGGGGAGGTGGTGGAAGGATTAGTTGTAATACTTTCGGGTGTTGTGTTGGAAGGATTGTTTGTAGTACCAGATGAAGTGCTGGTGGAAGGATTGGTTGTAGTACTAGAAGGATATGTGGTGGAAGGGTTGGTTGTAGTACTTACTTGAGTTGTGATGGAAGGATTGATTGAAGATGGAGTTGTGGAAGGATTGGTTGAAGAACTGAAAGGAGCTGATGTAGAAAGATTAGTTGAAGTACTTAGGGAGGTTGGGGTGGAAAAATTGCTTGTAGTAATGAAAGGAGTTGTGGTGGACGGAGTATTTGTAGTACTAGAGGGAGTTGTTGTTGAAGGATTGGTTGTAGTACTAAGTGGAGTTGTAATGGGAGGATTGGTTGTACTTAGTGGAGTTGTGGTGGAAGGATTGGTTATTGTACTCGAGGGAGTTGTGGTGGAAGCAATGGTTGTAGTTCTAGGTGGAGTTGTAGTGGAAAGATTGGTTGTAGTGCTAAGCGGAGTTGTAGTGTAAGGATTGGTTGTAGTACTCCAGCGAATTGTGGTGGAAGAAATGGTTGTAGTAGTAGGTGTAGTTGTGGTGGAGGGATTAGTTGTAGTGCTAAGTGGTGTTGTGGAAGGATTGTTTGTTGTACTTGGTGAAGCTGTGGTGGAAGGATTGGTTGTAGTACTAGATGGCGTTGTGGTGGAAACACTGTTTATACTAGTAAGGGGAGTTGTTGCGGAAGGATTGGTTGTAGTGGTAAGAGGAGTTGTGGTGGAAGGATTGGTTGTAGTGCTAAGTGGAGTTGTGGAAGGGTTAGTTGTAGTACTCGAGAGAGTTGTGGTGGAAGAAATGGTTGTAGTACTAGGTGGAGTTGTGTTGGAAAGATTTGTTGTAGTGCTAAGAAGAGTTGTAGTGGAAGGGTTGTTTGTAGTACTCGAGGGAGCTGCAGTGGAAGTAAAGGTTGTAGTACTAGGTGGAGTCGTTGTGGAAGGATTGGTTGTAGTGCTAAGTGGTGTTATGGTGGAAGGATTGGTTGTAGTAACAGTTGGAGTTGTGGTGGAAGGATTGGTTGTAGTGCCAAGTGGTGTTGTCGTGGAAGGATTGTATGTAGTACTAGGTGGAGTTGTGGTGGAAAGATTGGTTGTAGTAATAGATGGCGTTCTGGTGGAAGGATTGGTTGTAGTACTGGAAAGAGTTGTTGTGGAAGGATTAGTTGTCGTAGTGGAAAGAATTGTTGTGGAAGGATTGGTTGTTGTACTGGAGGCAGTTGTGGTGGAAGGAATGGTTGATGAACTAGATTGCGTAGTGGTGGAAGGATTGATTGTAGTACCAGAAGGAGTTGTGGAAGGATTGGTTGTAGTACTAGGTTGAGTTGCGGTGGAAGGATTAGTTGTAGTGCTATATGAAGTTGAAGTTGAAGGGTTGGTTGTACTAATCGAGGGAGTTGTAGTGGGAGGATTGATTGTTGTACTTGGTGGAGTTGTGGTGGAAAGATTGGTTGTAGTACTAGGTGGAGTTGTGGTGGAAGGATTGGTTGTAGTACTAGAAAGCGTTGTGGTGGAAGGATTAGTTGTCGTAGTGGAAAGAATTGTTGTGGAAGGATTGATTGTTGTACTGGAAGGAGTTGTGGTGGAAGGAATGGTTGATGTACTAGATTGCGTTGTGGTGGAAGGATTGATTGTAGTAACAGAAGGAGTTGTGGAAGGATTGGTTGTAGTACTAGGTGGAGTTGTGGTGGAAGGATTAGTTGTAGTGCTATATGGAGTTGAAGTTGAAGGGTTGGTTGTACTAATCGAGGGAGTTGTAGTGGGAGGATTGATTGTTGTACTTGGTGGAGTTGTGGTGGAAAGATTGGTTGTAGTACTAGGTGGAGATGTGGTGGAAGGATTGGTTGTAGTACTAGAAAGCGTTGTGGTGGAAGGATTAGTTGTTGTAGTTGAAAGAATTGTTGTGGAAGGATTGGTTGTTGTACTAGAGGGAGTTGTTGTGGAAGGAATGGTTGATGTACTAGATTGCGTTGTGGTGGAAGGATTGATTGTAGTACCAGAAGGAGTTGTGGAAGGATTGGTTGTAGTACTAGGTTTAGTTGTGGTGGAAGGATTACTTGTAGTGCTATATGGAGTTGAAGTTGAAGGGTTGGTTGTACTAATTGAGGGAGTTGTAGTGGGAGGATTGATGGTTGTACTTGGTGGAGTTGTGGTGGAAAGATTGGTTGTAGTACTAGGTGGAGTTGTGGTGGAAGGATTGATTGTAGTACTAGAAAGCGTTGTGGTGGAAGGATTGGTTGTCGAAGTGGAAAGAATTGTTGTGGAAGGATTGGTTGTTGTACTAGAGGGAGTTGTGGTGGAAGGAATGGTTGATGTACTAGATTGCGTTGTGGTGGAAGGATTGATTGTAGTACCAGAAGGAGTTGTGGAAGGATTGGTTGTAGTACTAGTTGGAGTTGTGGTGGAAGGATTAGTTGTAGTGCTATATGGAGTTGAAGTTGAAGGGTTGGTTGTACTAATCAAGGGAGTTGTAGTGGGAGGATTGATTGTTGTACTTGGTGGAGTTGTGGTGGAAAGATTGGTTGTAGTACTAGGTGGAGTTGTGGTGGAAGGATTGGCTGTAGTACTAGAAAGCGTTGTGGTGGAAGGATTGGTTGTTGTACTAAAGGGAGTTGTGGTGGAAGGAATGGTTGATGTACTAGATTGCGTTGTGGTGGAAGGATTGTTTGTAGTACCAGAAGAAGTTGTGGAAGGATTGGTTGTAGTACTAGGCGGAGTTGTGGTGGAAGGATTAGTTGTAGAGCTATATGGAGTTGAAGTTGAAGGGTTGGTTGTACTAATCGAGGGAGTTGTAGTGGGAAAATTGATTGTTGTACTTGGTGGAGTTGTGGTGGAAAGATTGTTTGTAGTACTAGGTGTAGTTGTGGTGGAAGGATTGGTTGTAGTACTAGAAAGCGTTGTGGTGGAAGGAATAGTTGTCGTAGTGGAAAGAATTGTTGTGGAAGGATTGGTTGTTGTACTGGAGGGAGTTGTGGTGGAAGGAATGGTTGATGTACTAGATTGTGTTGTGGTGGAAGGATTGATTGTAGTACCGGAAGAAGTTGTGGAAGGATTGGTTGTAGTACTAGGTGGAGTTGTGGTGGAAGGATTAGTTGTAGTGCTGTATGGAGTTGAAGTTGTAGGGTTGGTTGTACTAATCGAGGGAGTTGTAGTGGGAGGATTGATTGTTGTACTTGGTGGAGTTGTGGTGGAAAGATTGGTTGTAGTACTAGGTGGAGTTGTGGTGGAAGGATTGGTTGTTGTACTAGAAAGCGTTGTGGTGGAAGGATTAGTTGTCGTAGTGGAAAGAATTGTTGTGGAAGGATTGGTTGTTGTACTAGAGGGAGTTGTGGTGGAAGGAATGGTTGATGTACTAGATTGCGTTGTGGTGGAAGGATTGATTGTAGTACCGGAAGGAGTTGTGGAAGGACTGGTTGTAGTACTAGGTGGAGTTGTGGTGGAAGGATTAGTTGTAGTGCTGTATGGAGTTGAAGTTGTAGGGTTGGTTGTACTAATCGAGGGAGTTGTAGTGGGAGGATTGATTGTTGTACTTGGTGGAGTTGTGGTGGAAAGATTGGTTGTAGTACTAGGTGGAGTTGTGGTGGAAGGATTGGTTGTAGTACTAGAAAGCGTTGTGGTGGAAGGATTAGTTGTCGTAGTGGAAAGAATTGTTGTGGAAGGATTGGTTGTTGTACTAGAGGGAGTTGTGGTGGAAGGAATTGTTGATGTACTAGATTGCGTTGTGGTGGAAGGATTGATTGTAGTACCAGAAGGAGTTGTGGAAGGATTGGTTGTAGTACTAGGTGGAGTTGTGGTGGAAGGATTAGTTGTAGTGCTATATGGAAGTTGAAGTTGAAGGGTTGGTTGTACTAATCGAGGGAGTTGTAGTGGGAGGATTGATTGTTGTACTTGGTGGAGTTGTGGTGGAAAGATTGGTTGTAGTACTAGGTGGAGTTGTGGTGGAAGGATTGGTTGTAGTACTAGAAAGCGTTGTGGTGGAAGGATTAGTTGTCGTAGTGGAAAGAATTGTTGTGGAAGGATTGGTTGTTGTAATAGAGGGAGTTGTGGTGGAAGGAATGGTTGATGTACTAGATTGCGTTGTGGTGGAAGGATTGATTGTAGTACCGGAAGGAGTTGTGGAAGGATTGGTTGTAGTACTAGGTGGAGTTGTGGTGGAAGGATTAGTTGTAGTGCTGTATGGAGTTGAAGTTGTAGGGTTGGTTGTACTAATCGAGGGAGTTGTAGTGGGAGGATTGATTGTTGTACTTGGTGGAGTTGTGGTGGAAAGATTGGTTGTAGTACTAGGTGGAGTTGTGGTGGAAGGATTGGTTGTAGTACTAGAAAGCGTTGTGGTGGAAGGATTGGTTGTCGTAGTGGAAAGAATTGTTGTGGAAGGATTGGTTGTTGTACTAAAGGGAGTTGTGGTGGAAGGAATGGTTGATGTACTAGATTGCGTTGTGGTGGAAGGATTGATTGTAGTACCAGAAGGAGTTGTGGAAGGATTGGTTGTAGTACTAGGTGGAGTTGTGGTGGAAGGATTAGTTGTAGTGCTATATGGAGTTGAAGTTGAAGGGTTGGTTGTACTAATCGAGGGAGTTGTAGTGGGAGGATTGATTGTTGTACTTGGTGGAGTTGTGGTGGAAAGATTGTTTGTAGTACTAGGTGGAGTTGTGGTGGAAGGATTGGTTGTAGTACTAGAAAGCGTTGTGGTGGAAGGATTAGTTGTCGTAGTGGAAAGAATTGTTGTGGAAGGATTGGTTGTTGTACTGGAGGGAGTTGTGGTGGAAGGAATGGTTGATGTACTAGATTGCGTTGTGGTGGAAGGATTGATTGTAGTACCGGAAGGAGTTGTGGAAGGATTGGTTGTAGTACTAGGTGAAGTTGTGGTGGAAGGATTAATTGTAGTGCTGTATGGAGTTGAAGTTGTAGGGTTGGTTGTACTAATCGAGGGAGTTGTAGTGGGAGGATTGATTGTTGTACTTGGTGGAGTTGTGGTGGAAAGATTGCTTGTAGTACTAGTTGGAGTTGTGGTGGAAGGAATGGTTGTAGTACTAGAAAGAGTTGTGGTGGAAGGATTAGTTGTCGTAGTGGAAAGAATTGTTGTGGTAGGATTGGTTGTTATACTGAAGGGAGTTGTGGTGGAAGGGATGGTTGATGTACTAGATTGCGTTGTGGTGGAAGGATTGATTGTAGTACCGGAAGGAGTTGTGGAAGAACTGGTTGTAGTACTAGGTGGAGTTGTGGTGGAAGGATTAGTTGTAGTGCTGTATGGAGTTGAAGTTGTAGGGTTGGTTGTACTAATTGAGGGAGTTGTAGTGGGAGGATTGATTGTTGTTCTTGGTGGAGTTGTGGTGGAAAGATTGGTTGTAGTACTAGATGGAGTTGTGATGGAAGGATTGGTTGTTGTACTAGAAAGCGTTGTGGTGGAAGGATTAGTTGTCGTAGTGGAAAGAATTGTTGTGGAAGGATTGGTTGTTGTAATAGAGGGAGTTGTGGTGGAAGGAATGGTTGATGTACTAGATTGCGTTGTGGTGGAAGGATTGATTGTAGTACCGGAAGGAGTTGTGGAAGGATTGGTTGTAGTACTAGGTGAAGTTGTGGTGGAAGGATTAGTTGTAGTGCTGTATGGAGTTGAAGTTGTAGGGTTGGTTGTACTAATCGAGGGAGTTGTAGTGGGAGGATTGATTGTTGTACTTGGTGGAGTTGTGGTGGAAAGATTGGTTGTAGTACTAGGTGGAGTTGTGGTGGAAGGATTGGCTGTAGTACTAGAAAGCGTTGTGGTGGAAGGATTGGTTGTCGAAGTGGAAAGAATTGTTGTGGAAGGATTGGTTGTTGTACTAGAGGGAGTTGTGGTGGAAGGAATTGTTGATGTACTAGATTGTGTTGTGGTGGAAGGATTGATTGTAGTACTGGAAAGAGTTGTGGAAAGATTGGTTGTAGTACTAGGTGGAGTTGTGGTGGAAGGATTAGTTGTAGTGCTGTATGGAGTTGAAGTTGTAGGGTTGGTTGTACTAATCGAGGGAGTTGTAGTGGGAGGATTGATTGTTGTACTTGGTGGAGTTGTGGTGGAAAGATTGGTTGTAGTACTAGGTGGAGTTGTGGTGGAAGGATTGGTTGTAGTACTAGAAAGCGTTGTGGTGGAAGGATTAGTTGTCGTAGTGGAAAGAATTGTTGTGGAAGGATTGGTTGTTGTACTAGAGGGAGTTGTGGTGGAAGGAATGGTTGATGTACTAGATTGCGTTGTGGTGGAAGGATTGATTGTAGTACCGGAAGGAGTTGTGGAAGGACTGGTTGTAGTACTAGGTGGAGTTGTGGTGGAAGGATTAGTTGTAGTGCTGTATGGAGTTGAAGTTGTAGGGTTGGTTGTACTAATTGAGGGAGTTGTAGTGGGAGGATTGATTGTTGTACTTGGTGGAGTTGTGGTGGAAAGATTGGTTGTAGTACTAGGTGGAGTTGTGGTGGAAGGATTGGTTGTAGTACTAGAAAGAGTTGTGGTGGAAGGATTAGTTCTCGTAGTGGAAAGAATTGTTGTGGTAGGATTGGTTGTTATACTGGAGGGAGTTGTGGTGGAAGGGATGGTTGATGTACTAGATTGCGTTGTGGTGGAAGGATTGATTGTAGTACCAGAAGGAGTTGTGGAAGGATTGGTTGTAGTACTAGGTGAAGTTGTGGTGGAAGGATTAGTTGTAGTGCTATATTTAGTTGAAGTTGAAGGGTTGGTTGTACTAATCGAGGGAGTTGTAGTGGGAGGATTGATTGTTGTACTTGGTGGAGTTGTGGTGGAAAGATTGGTTGTAGTACTAGATGGAGTTGTGGTGGAAGGATTGGTTGTAGTACTAGAAAGCGTTGTGGTGGAAGGATTAGTTGTCGTAGTGGAAAGAATTGTTGTGGAAGGATTGGTTGTTGTAATAGAGGGAGTTGTGGTGGAAGGAATGGTTGATGTACTAGATTGCGTTGTGGTGGAAGGATTGATTGTAGTACCGGAAGGAGTTGTGGAAGGTCTGGTTGTAGTACTAGGTGGAGTTGTGGTGGAAGGATTAGTTGTAGTGCTGTATGGAGTTGAAGTTGTAGGGATGGTTGTACTAATCGAGGGAGTTGTAGTGGGAGGATTGATTGTTGTACTTGGTGGAGTTGTGGTGGAAAGATTGCTTGTAGTACTAGGTGGAGTTGTGGTGGAAGGATTGGCTGTAGTACTAGAAAGAGTTGTGGTGGAAGGATTAGTTGTCGTAGTGGAAAGAATTGTTGTGGTAGGATTGGTTGTTATACTGGAGGGAGTTGTGGTGGAAGGGATGGTTGATGTACTAGATTGCGTTGTGGTGGAAGGATTGATTGTAGTACCAGAAGGAGTTGTGGAAGGATTGGTTGTAGTACTAGGTGAAGTTGTGGTGGAAGGATTAGTTGTAGTGCTATATTTAGTTGAAGTTGAAGGGTTGGTTGTACTAATCGAGGGAGTTGTAGTGGGAGGATTGATTGTTGTACTTGGTGGAGTTGTGGTGGAAAGATTGGTTGTAGTACTAGATGGAGTTGTGGTGGAAGGATTGGTTGTAGTACTAGAAAGCGTTGTGGTGGAAGGATTAGTTGTCGTAGTGGAAAGAATTGTTGTGGAAGGATTGGTTGTTGTAATAGAGGGAGTTGTGGTGGAAGGAATGGTTGATGTACTAGATTGCGTTGTGGTGGAAGGATTGATTGTAGTACCGGAAGGAGTTGTGGAAGGACTGGTTGTAGTACTAGGTGGAGTTGTGGTGGAAGGATTAGTTGTAGTGCTGTATGGAGTTGAAGTTGTAGGGTTGGTTGTACTAATCGAGGGAGTTGTAGTGGGAGGATTGATTGTTGTACTTGGTGGAGTTGTGGTGGAAAGATTGGTTGTAGTACTAGGTGGAGTTGTGGTGGAAGGATTGGTTGTAGTACTAGAAAGAGTTGTGGTGGAAGGATTAGTTGTCGTAGTGGAAAGAATTGTTGTGGTAGGATTGGTTGTTATACTGGAGGGAGTTGTGGTGGAAGGGATGGTTGATGTACTAGATTGCGTTGTGGTGGAAGGATTGATTGTAGTACCAGAAGGAGTTGTGGAAGGATTGGTTGTAGTACTAGGTGAAGTTGTGGTTGAAGGATTAGTTGTAGTGCTATATTTAGTTGAAGTTGAAGGGTTGGTTGTACTAATCGAGGGAGTTGTAGTGGGAGGATTGATTGTTGTACTTGGTGGAGTTGTGGTGGAAAGATTGGTTGTAGTACTAGATGGAGTTGTGGTGGAAGGATTGGTTGTTGTACTAGAAAGCGTTGTGGTGGAAGGATTAGTTGTCGTAGTGGAAAGAATTGTTGTGGAAGGATTGGTTGTTGTAATAGAGGGAGTTGTGGTGGAAGGAATGGTTGATGTACTAGATTGTGTTGTGGTGGAAGGATTGATTGTAGTACCGGAAGGAGTTGTGGAAGGACTGGTTGTAGTACTAGGTGGAGTTGTGGTGGAAGGATTAGTTGTAGTGCTGTATGGAGTTGAAGTTGTAGGGTTGGTTGTACTAATCGAGGGAGTTGTAGTGGGAGGATTGATTGTTGTACTTGGTGGAGTTGTGGTGGAAAGATTGGTTGTAGTACTAGGGGGAGTTGTGGTGGAAGGATTGGCTGTAGTACTAGAAAGCGTTGTGGTGGAAGGATTGGTTGTCGAAGTGGAAAGAATTGTTGTGGAAGGATTGGTTGTTGTACTAGAGGGAGTTGTGGTGGAAGGAATTGTTGATGTACTAGATTGCGTTGTGGTGGAAGGATTGATTGTAGTACTGGAAGGAGTTGTGGAAGGATTGGTTGTAGTACTAGGTGGAGTTGTGGTGGAAGGATTAGTTGTAGTGCTGTATGGAGTTGAAGTTGTAGGGTTGGTTGTACTAATCGAGGGAGTTGTAGTAGGAGGATTGATTGTTGTACTTGGTGGAGTTGTGGTGGAAAGATTGTTTGTAGTACTAGGTGGAGTTGTGGTGGAAAGATTGGTTGTAGTACTAGAAAGCGTTGTGGTGGAAGGATTAGTTGTCGTAGTGGAAAGAATTGTTGTGGAAGGATTGGTTGTTGTAATAGAGGGAGTTGTGGTGGAAGGAATGGTTGATGTACTAGATTGCGTTGTGGTGGTAGGATTGATTGTAGTACCGGAAGGAGTTGTGGAAGGGCTGGTTGTAGTACTAGGTGGAGTTGTGGTGGAAGGATTAGTTGTAGTGCTGTATGGAGTTGAAGTTGTAGGGTTGGTTGTGCTAATTGAGGGAGTTGTAGTGGGAGGATTGATTGTCGTACTTGGTGGAATTGTGGTGGAAAGATTGGTTGTAGTACTAGGTGGAGTTGTGGTGGAAGGATTGGCTGTAGTACTAGAAAGCGTTGTGGTGGAAGGATTGGTTGTCGTAGTGGAAAGAATTGTTGTGGAAGGATTGGTTGTTGTACTAAAGGGAGTTGTGGTGGAAGGAATGGTTGATGTACTAGATTGCGTTGTGATGGAAGGATTGTTTGTAGTACCAGAAGAAGTTGTGGAAGGATTGGTTGTAGTACTAGGTGGAGTTGTGGTGGAAGGATTAGTTGTAGTGCTGTATGGAGTTGAAGTTGTAGGGTTGGTCGTACTAATCGAGGGAGTTGTAGTGGGAGGATTGATTGTTGTACTTGGTGGAGTTGTGGTGGAAAGATTGCTTGTAGTACTAGGTGGAGTTGTGGTGGAAGGATTGGTTGTAGTACTAGAAAGCGTTGTGGTGGAAGGATTAGTTGTCGTAGTGGAAAGAATTGTTGTGGAAGGATTGGTTGTTGTAATAGAGGGAGTTGTGGTGGAAGGAATGGTTGATGTACTAGATTGCGTTGTGGTGGAAGGATTGATTGTAGTACCGGAAGGAGTTGTGGAAGGATTGGTTGTAGTTCTAGGTGGAGTTGTGGTGGAAGGATTAGTTGTAGTGCTGTATGGAGTTGAAGTTGTAGGGTTGGTTGTACTAATCGAGGGAGTTGTAGTGGGAGGATTGATTGTTGTACTTGGTGGAGTTGTGGTGGAAAGATTGGTTGTAGTACTAGGTGGAGTTGTGGTGGAAGGATTGGTTGTAGTACTAGAAAGCGTTGTGGTGGAAGGATTAGTTGTCGTAGTGGAAAGAATTGTTGTGGAAGGATTGGTTGTTATACTGGAGGGAGTTGTGGTGGAAGGGATGGTTGATGTACTAGATTGCGTTGTGGTGGAAGGATTGATTGTAGTACCAGAAGGAGTTGTGGAAGGATTGGTTGTAGTACTAGGTGAAGTTGTGGTGGAAGGATTAGTTGTAGTGCTATATGGAGTTGAAGTTGAAGGGTTGGTTGTACTAATCAAAGGAGTTGTAGTGGGAGGATTGATTGTTGTACTTGGTGGAGTTGTGGTGGAAAGATTGGTTGTAGTACTAGGTGGAGTTGTGGTGGAAGGATTGGTTGTAGTACTAGAAAGCGTTGTGGTGGAAGGATTAGTTGTTGTAGTGGAAAGAATTGTTGTGGAAGGATTGATTGTTGTAATAGAGGGAGTTGTGGTGGAAGGAATGGTTGATGTACTAGATTGCGTTGTGGTGGAAGGATTGATTGTAGTACCAGAAGGAGTTGTGGAAGGATTGCTTGTAGTACTAGGTGGAGTTGTGGTGGAAGGATTAGCTGTAGTGCTATATGGAGTTGAAGTTGAAGGGTTGGTCGTACTAATCGAGGGAGTTGTAATGGGAGGATTGATTGTTGTACTTGGTGGAGTTGTGGTGGAAAGATTGGTTGTAGTACTAGGTGGAGTTGTGGTAGAAGGATTGGTTGTAGTACTAGAAAGCGTTGTGGTGGAAGGATTAGTTGTCGTAGTGGAAAGAATTGTTGTGGAAGGATTGGTTGTTGTACTGGAGGGAGTTGTTGTGGATGGAATGGTTGATGTACTAGATTGCGTTGTGGTGGAAGGATTGATTGTAGTACCAGAAGGAGTTGTGGAAGGATTGGTTGTAGTACTAGGTGAAGTTGTGGTGGAAGGATTAGTTGTAGTGCTATATGGAGTTGAAGTTGAAGGGTTGTTTGTACTAATCAAAGGAGTTGTAGTGGGAGGATTGATTGTTGTACTTGGTGGAGTTGTGGTGGAAAGATTGGTTGTAGTACTAGGTGGAGTTGTGGTGGAAGGATTGGTTGTAGTACTAGAAAGCGTTGTGGTGGAAGGATTAGTTGTTGTAGTGGAAAGAATTGTTGTGGAAGGATTGATTGTTGTAATAGAGGGAGTTGTGGTGGAAGGAATGGTTGATGTACTAGATTGCGTTGTGGTGGAAGGATTGATTGTAGTACCAGAAGGAGTTGTGGAAGGATTGCTTGTAGTACTAGGTGGAGTTGTGGTGGAAGGATTAGCTGTAGTGCTATATGGAGTTGAAGTTGAAGGGTTGGTTGTATTAATCGAGGGAGTTGTAGTGGGAGGATTGATTGTTGTACTTAGTGGAGTTGTGGTGGAAAGATTGGTTGTAGTACTAGATGGAGTTGTGGTGGAAGGATTGGTTGTAGTACTAGAAAGCGTTGTGGTGGAAGGATTGGTTGTCGTAGTGGAAAGAATTGTTGTGGAAGGATTGGTTGTTGTGCTGGAGGGAGTTGTGGTGGAAGGAATGGTTGATGTACTAGATTGCGTTGTGGTGGAAGGATTGATTGTAGTACCAGAAGGAGTTGTGGAAGGATTGGTTGTAGTTCTAGGTGGAGTTGTGGTGGAAGGATTAGTTGTAGTGCTATATGGAGTTGAAGTTGAAGAGTTGATTGTACTAATTGAGGGAGTTGTAGTGGGATGATTGATTGTTGTGCTTGGTGGAGTTGTGGTGGAAAGATTGGTTGTTGTACTAGATGGAGTTGTGGTGGAAGGATTGGTTGTAGTACTAGAAAGCGTTGTGGTGGAAGGATTAGTTATCGTAGTGGAAAGAATTGTTGTGGAAGGATTAGTTGTTGTACTGGAGGGAGTTGTTGTGGATGGAATGGTTGATGTACTAGATTGCGTTGTGGTGGAAGGATTGATTGTAGTACCAGAAGGAGTTGTGGAAGGATTGGTTGTAGTACTAGGTGAAGTTGTGGTGGAAGGATTAGTTGTAGTGCTATATGGAGTTGAAGTTGAAGGGTTGTTTGTACTAATGAAAGGAGTTGTAGTGGGAGGATTGATTGTTGTACTTGGTGGAGTTGTGGTGGAAAGATTGGTTGTAGTACTAGGTGGAGTTGTGGTGGAAGGATTGGTTGTAGTACTAGAAAGCGTTGTGGTGGAAGGATTAGTTGTTGTAGTGGAAAGAATTGTTGTGGAAGGATTGATTGTTGTAATAGAGGGAGTTGTGGTGGAAGGAATGGTTGATGTACTAGATTGCGTTGTGGTGGAAGGATTGATTGTAGTACCAGAAGGAGTTGTGGAAGGATTGCTTGTAGTACTAGGTGGAGTTGTGGTGGAAGGATTAGCTGTAGTGCTATATGGAGTTGAAGTTGAAGGGTTGGTTGTACTAATCGAGGGAGTTGTAGTGGGAGGATTGATTGTTGTACTTGGTGGAGTTGTGGTGGAAAGATTGGTTGTAGTACTAGATGGAGTTGTGGTGGAAGGATTGGTTGTAGTACTAGAAAGCGTTGTGGTGGAAGGATTGGTTGTCGTAGTGGAAAGAATTGTTGTGGAAGGATTGGTTGTTGTGCTGGAGGGAGTTGTGGTGGAAGGAATGGTTGATGTACTAGATTGCGTTATGGTGGAAGGAGTTGTGGAAGGATTAGTTGTAGTATTAGGTGGAGTTGTGGTGGAAGGATTAGCTGTAGTGCTATATGGAGTTGAAGTTGAAGGGTTGGTTGTACTAATCGAGGGAGTTATCGTGGTAGGATTGATTGTTGTACTTGGTGGAGTTGTGGTGGAAAGATTGGTCGTAGTACTAGATGGAGTTGTGGTGGAAGGATTGGTTGTTGTACTAGAAAGCGTTGTGGTGGAAGGATTGGTTGTTGTAGTGGAAAGAATTGTTGTGGAAGGATTGGTTGTTGTAATAGAGGGAGTTGTGGTGGAAGGAATGGTTGATGTACTAGATTGCGTTGTGGTGGAAGGATTGATTGTAGTACCAGAAGGAGTTGTGGAAGGATTGCTTGTAGTACTAGGTGGAGTTGTGGTGGAAGGATTAGCTGTAGTGCTATATGGAGTTGAAGTTGAAGGGTTGGTTGTACTAATCGAGGGAGTTGTAGTGGGAGGATTGATTGTTGTACTTGGTGGAGTTGTGGTGGAAAGATTGGTTGTAGTACTAGATGGAGTTGTGGTGGAAGGATTGGCTGTAGTACTTGAAAGCGTTGTGGTGGAAGGATTGGTTGTCGTAGTGGAAAGAATTGTTGTGGAAGGATTGGTTGTTGTACTGGAGGGAGTTGTGGTGGAAGGAATGGTTGATGTACTAGATTGCGTTGTGGTGGAAGGAGTTGTGGAAGGATTGGTTGTAGTATTAGGTGGAGTTGTGGTGGAAGGATTAGCTGTAGTGCTATATGGAGTTGAAGTTGAAGGGTTGGTTGTACTAATCGAGGGAGTTGTCGTGGGAGGATTGATTGTTGTACTTGGTGGAGTTGTGGTGGAAAGATTGGTCGTAGTACTAGATGGAGTTGTGGTGGAAGGATTGGTTGTAGTACTAGAAAGCGTTGTGGTGGAAGGATTGGTTCTCGTAGTGGAAAGAATTGTTGTGGAAGGATTGGTTGTTGTACTGGAGAGTGTTGTGGTGGAAGAAATAGTTGATGTACTAAATTGCGTTGTGGTGGAAGGAGTTGTGGAAAGATTGGTTGTAGTACTAAGTGGAGTTGTGGTGGAAGGATTAGTTGTAGTGCTATATGGAGTTGAAGTTGAAGGGTTGGTTGTACTAATTGAGGGAGTTGTAGTGGTAGGATTGATTTTTGTACTTGGTGGATTTGTGGTGGGAAGATTGGTTGTAGTATTAGGTGGAGTTGTGGTGGAAGGATTGGTTGTAGTACTAGAAAGTGTTGTGGTGGAAGGATTAGTTGTCGTAATAGAAAGAATTGTTGTGGAAGGATAGATTGTTGTACTAGGGGGAATTGTGGTGGAAGGAATGGTTGATGTACTAGATTGCGTTGTGGTGGAAGGATTGATTGTAGTACCGGAAGGAGTTGTGGAAGGATTGGCTGTAGTACTAGGTGGAGTTGTGGTGGAAGGATTAGTTGTAGTGCTATATGGAGTTGAAGTTGAAGGGTTGGTCGTACTAATTGAGGGAGTTGTTGTGGGAGGATTGATTGTTGTGCTTGGTCTAGTTGTGGTGGAAAGATTGGTTGTAGTACTAGATGGAGTTGTGGTGGAAGGATTGGTTGTAGTACTAGAAAGCGTTGTGGTGGAAGGATTGGTTGTCGTAGTGGAAAGAATTGTTGTGGAAGGATTGGTTGTTGTACTGGAGGGAGTTGTGGTGGAAGGAATGGTTGATGTACTAGATTGCGTTGTGGTGGAAGGATTGATTGTAGTACCAGAAGGAGTTGTGGAAGGATTGGCTGTAGTACTAGGTGAAGTTGTGGTGGAAGGATTAGTTGTAGTGCTATATGGAGTTGAAGTTGAAGGGTTGGTCGTACTAATTGATGGAGTTGTAATTGGAGGATTGATTGTTGTACTTGGTGAAGTTGTGGTGGAAAGATTGGTTGTAGTACTAGGTGGAGTTGTGGTGGAAGGATTGGTTGTAGTACTAGAAAGCGTTGTGGTGGAAGGATTAGTTGTCGTAGTGGAAAGAATTGTTGTGGAACGATTGGTTGTTGTACTATAGGGAGTTGTGGTGGAAGGAATGGTTGATGTACTAGATTGCGTTGTGGTAGAAGGATTCATTGTAGTACCGGAAGGAGTTGTGGAAGGATTGGTTGTAGTACTAGGTGGAGTTGTGGTGGAAGGATTGGTTGTAGTTCTAGAAGGCGTTGTTGTGGAAGGATTGGTAGTCGTAGTGAAAAGAATTGTTGTGGAAAGATTGGTTGTTGTACTAGAGGGAGTTGTGGTGGAAGGAATGGTTGACGTACTAGATTGCGTTGTGGTGGAAAGATTGATTGTAGTAATAGAAGGAGTTGTGGAAGGATTGGTTGTAGTACTAGGTGGAGTTGTGGTGGAAGAATTAGTTGTAGTGCTATATGGAGTTGAAGTTGAAGGGTTGGTTGTACTAATCGAGGGAGTTGTAGTGGGAGGATTGATTGTTGTACTTGGTGGAGTTGTGGTGGAAAGATTGGTTGTAGTACTAGGTGGAGTTGTGGTGGAAGGATTGGTTGTAGTACTAGAAAGCGTTGTGGTGGAAGGATTAGTTGTTGTAGTGGAAAGAATTGTTGTGGAAGGATTGGTTGTTGTAATAGAGGGAGTTGTGGTGGAAGGAATGGTTGATGTACTAGATTGCGTTGTTGTGGAAGGATTGATTGTAGTACCAGAAGGAGTTGTGGAAGGATTTGTTGTAGTACTAGGTGGAGTTGTGGTGGAAGGATTGGCTGTAGTGCTATATGGAGTTGAAGTTGAAGGGTTGGTTGTACTAATCGAGGGAGTTGTAGTGGGAGGATTGATTGTTGTACTTGGTGGAGTTGTGGTGGAAAGATTGATTGTAGTACTAGATGGAGTTGTGGTGGAAGAATTGGTTGTAGTACTAGAAAGCGTTGTGGTGGAAGGATTGATTGTCGTAGTGGAAAGAATTGTTGTGGAAGGATTGGTTGTTGTACTGGAGGGAGTTGTGGTGGAAGGAATGGTTGATGTACTAGATTGCGTTGTGGTGGAAGGAGTTGTGGAAGGATTGGTTGTAGTACTAGGTGGAGTTGTGGTGGAAGGATTAGCTGTAGTGCTATATGGAGTTGAAGTTGAAGGGTTGGTTGTACTAATCGAGGGAGTTGTCGTAGGAGGATTGATTGTTGTGCTTGGTGGAGTTGTGGTGGAAAAATTGGTCGTAGTACTAGATGGAGTTGTGGTGGAAGGATTGGTTGTAGTACTAGAAAGCGTTGTGCTGGAAGGATTGGTTGTCGTAGTGGAAATAATTGTTGTGGAAGGATTGGTTGTTGTACTGGAGGGAGTTGTGGTGGAAGGAATGGTTGATGTACTAGATTGCGTTGTGGTGGAAGGAGTTGTGGAAGGATTGGTTGTAGTACTAGGTGGAGTTGTGGTGGAAGGATTAGCTGTAGTGCTATATGGAGTTGAAGTTGAAGGGTTGGTTGTACTAATCGATGGAGTTGTCGTGGGAGGATTGATTGTTGTACTTGGTGGAGTTGTGGTGGAAAGATTGGTCGTAGTACTAGATGGAGTTGTGGTGGAAGGATTGGTTGTAGTACTAGAAAGCGTTGTGGTGGAAGGATTGGTTCTCGTAGTGGAAAGAATTGTTGTGGAAGGATTGGTTGTTGTACTGGAGAGTGTTGTGGTGGAAGGAATGGTTGATGTATTAAATTGCGTTGTGGTGGAAGGAGTTGTGGAAAGATTGGTTGTAGTACTAAGTGGAGTTGTGGTGGAAGGATTAGTTGTAGTGCTATATGGAGTTGAAGTTGAAGGGTTGGTTGTACTAATTGAGGGAGTTGTAGTGGTAGGATTGATTGTTGTACTTGGTGGATTTGTGGTGGGAAGATTGGTTGTAGTATTAGGTGGAGTTGTGGTGGAAGGATTGGTTGTAGTACTAGAAAGTGTTGTGGTGGAAGGATTAGTTGTCGTAGTGGAAAGAATTGTTGTGGAAGGATAGATTGTTGTACTAGGGGGAATTGTGGTGGAAGGAATGGTTGATGTACTAGATTGCGTTGTGGTGGAAGGATTGATTGTAGTACCGGAAGGAGTTGTGGAAGGATTGGTTGTAGTACTAGGTGGAGTTGTGGTGGAAGGATTAGTTGTAGTGCTATATGGAGTTGAAGTTGAAGGGTTGGTCGTACTAATTGAGGGAGTTGTTGTGGGAGGATTGACTGTTGTAGTTGGTGGAGTTGTGGTGGAAAGATTGGTTGTAGTACTAGATGGAGTTGTGGTGGAAGGATTGGTTGTAGTACTAGAAAGCGTTGTGGTGGAAGGATTTGTTGTCGTAGTGGAAAGAATTGTTGTGGAAGGATTGGTTGTTGTACTGGAGGGAGTTGTGGTGGAAGGAATGGTTGATGTATTAGATTGCGTTGTGGTGGAAGGATTGATTGTAGTACCAGAAGGAGTTGTGGAAGGATTGGTTGTAGTACTAGGTGAAGTTGTGGTGGAAGGATTAGTTGTAGTGCTATATGGAGTTGAAGTTGAAGGGTTGGTCGTACTAATTGATGGAGTTGTAATTGGAGGATTGATTGTTGTACTTGGTGAAGTTGTGGTGGAAAGATTGGTTGTAGTACTAGGTGGAGTTGTGGTGGAAGGATTGGTTGTAGTACTAGAAAGCGTTGTGGTGGAAGGATTCGTTGTCGTAGTGGAAAGAATTGTTGTGGAACGATTGGTTGTTGTACTAGAGGGAGTTGTGGTGGAAGGAATGGTTGATGTACTAGATTGCGTTGTGGTAGAAGGATTCATTGTAGTACCGGAAGGAGTTGTGGAAGGATTGGTTGTAGTAATAGGTGGAGTTATGGTGGAAGGATTGGTTGTAGTTCTAGAAGGCGTTGTTGTGGAAGGATTGGTAGTCGTAGTGGAAAGAATTGTTGTGGAAAGATTGGTTGTTGTACTAGAGGGAGTTGTGGTGGAAGGAATGGTTGACGTACTAGATTGCGTTGTGGTGGAAGGATTGATTGTAGTAATAGAAGGAGTTGTGGAAGGATTGGTTGTAGTACTAGGTGGAGTTGTGGTGGAAGAATTAGTTGTAGTGCTATATGGAGTTGAAGTTGAAGGGTTGGTTGTACTAATCGAGGGAGTTGTAGTGGGAGGATTGATTGTTGTACTTGGTGGAGTTGTGGTTGAAAGATTGGTTGTAGTACTAGGTGGAGTTGTGGTGGAAGGATTGGTTGTAGTACTAGAAAGCGTTGTGGTGGAAGGATTAGTTGTCGTAGTGGAAAAAATTGTTGTGGGAGGATTGGTTGTTGTACTAGAGGGAGTTATGGTGGAAGGAATGGTTGATGTACTAGATTTCGTTGTGGTGGAAGGATTGATTGTAGTACCAGAAGGAGTTGTGGAAGGATTGGTTTTAGTATTAGGTGGAGTTGTGGTGGAAGGATTAGTTATAGTGGTATATGGAGTTGAAGTTGAAGGGTTGGTTGTACTAACTGAGGGAGTTGTAGTGGGAGGATTGATTGTTGTGCTTGGTGGAGTTGTGGTGGAAAGATTGGTTGTAGTACTAGATGGAGTTGTGGTGGAAGGATTGGTTGTAGTACTAGAAAGCGTTGTGGTGGAAGGATTAGTTGTCGTAGTGGAAAGAATTGTTGTGGAAGGATTGGTTGTTGTACTGGAGGGAGTTGTGGTGGATGGAATGTTTGATGTACTAGATTGCGTTGTGGTGGAAGGATTGATTGTAGTACCAGAAGGAGTTGTGGAAGGATTGGTTGTAGTACTAGGTGAAGTTGTGGTGGAAGGATTAGTTGTAGTGCTATATGGAGTTGAAGTTGAAAGGTTGTTTGTACTAATCGAGGGAGTTGTAGTGGGAGGATTGATTGTTGTACTTGGTGGAGTTGTGGTGGAAAGATTGGTTGTAGTACTAGGTGGAGTTGTGGTGGAAGGATTGGTTGTAGTACTAGAAAGCGTTGTGGTGGAAGGATTAGTTGTTGTAGTGGAAAGAATTGTTGTGGAAGGATTGGTTGTTGTAATAGATGGAGTTGTGGTGGAAGGAATGGTTGATGTACTAGATTGCGTTGTTGTGGAAGGATTGATTGTAGTACCAGAAGGAGTTGTGGAAGGATTTGTTGTAGTACTAGGTGGAGTTGTGGTGGAAGGATTGGCTGTAGTGCTATATGGAGTTGAAGTTGAAGGGTTGGTTGTACTAATCGAGGGAGTTGTAGTCGGAGGATTGATTGTTGTACTTGGTGGAGTTGTGGTGGAAAGATTGATTGTAGTACTAGATGGAGTTGTGGTGGAAGGATTGGTTGTAATACTAGAAAGCGTTGTGGCGGAAGGATTGGTTGTCGTAGTCGAAAGAATTGTTGTGGAAGGATTGGTTGTTGTACTGGAGGGAGTTGTGGTGGAAGGAATGATTGATGTACTAGATTGCGTTGTGGTGGAAGGAGTTGTAGAAGGATTGGTTGTAGTACTAGGTGGAGTTGTGGTGGAATGATTAGCTGTAGTGCTATATGGAGTTGAAGTTGAAGGGTTGGTTGTACTAATCGAGGGAGTTGTCGTGGGAGGATTGATTGTTGTACTTGGTGGAGTTGTGGTGGAAAGATTGGTCGTAGTACTAGATGGAGTTGTGGTGGAAGGATTGGTTGTAGTACTAGAAAGCTTTGTGGTGGAAGGATTGGTTGTCGTAGTGGAAAGAATTGTTGTGGAAGGATTGGTTGTTGTACTGGAGAGTGTTGTGGTGGAAGGAATGGTTGATGTACTAAATTGCGTTGTGGTGGAAGGAGTTGTGGAAAGATTGGTTGTAGTACTAAGTGGAGTTGTGGTGGAAGGATTAGTTGTAGTGCTATATGGAGTTGAAGTTGAAGGGTTGGTTGTACTAATTGAGGGAGTTGTAGTGGTAGGATTGATTGTTGTACTTGCTGGATTTGTGGTGGGAAGATTGGTTGTAGTACTAGGTGGAGTTCTGGTGGAAGGATTGGTTGTAGTACTAGAAAGTGTTGTGGTGGAAGGATTAGTTGTCGTAGTGGAAAGAATTGTTGTGGAAGGATAGATTGTTGTACTAGGAGGAATTGTGGTGGAAGGAATGGTTGATGTACTAGATTGCGTTGTGGTGGAAGGATTGATTGTAGTACCGGAAGGAGTTGTGGAAGGATTGGTTGTAGTACTAGGTGGAGTTGTGGTGGAAGGATTAGTTGTAGTGCTATATGGAGTTGAAGTTGAAGGGTTAGTTGTACTAATTGAGGGAGTTGTAGTGGGAGGATTGATTGTTGTGCTTGGTGGAGTTGTGGTGGAAAGATTGGTTGTAGTACTAGATGGAGTTGTGGTGGAAGGATTGGTTGTAGTACTAGAAAGCGTTGTGGTGGAAGGATTGGTTGTCGTAGTGGAAAGAATTGTTGTGGAAGGATTGGTTGTTGTACTGGAGGGAGTTGTGGTGGAAGGAATGGTTGATGTACTAGATTGCGTTGTGGTGGAAGGAGTTGTGGAAGGATTGGTTGTAGTACTAGGTGGAGTTGTGGTGGAAGGATTAGTTGTAGTGCTATATGGAGTTGAAGTTGAAGGGTTGGTTGTACTAATCGAGGGAGTTGTAGTGGGAGGATTGATTGTTGTACTTGGTGGAGTTGTGGTGGAAAGATTGGTTGTAGTACTAGGTGGAGTTGTGGTGGAAGGATTGGTTGTAGTACTAGAAAGCGTTGTGTTGGAAGGATTAGTTGTCGTAGTGGAAAGAATTGTTGTGGAAGGATTGGTTGTTGTACTGGAGGGAGTTATGGTGGAAGGAATGGTTGATGTAGTAGATTGCGTTGTGGTGGAAGGATTGATTGTAGTAACAGAAGGAGTTGTGGATGGATTGGTTGAAGTACTAGGTGAAGTTGTGGTGGAAGGATTAGTTGTAGTGCTATATGGAGTGTAAGTTGAAGGGTTGGTCGTACTAATCGAGGGAGTTGTAGTGGGAGGATTGATTGTTGTACTTGGTGGAGTTGTGGTGTAAAGATTGGTTGTAGTACTAGGTGGAGTTGTGGTGGAAGGATTGGTTGTAGTACTAGAAAGCGTTGTGGTGGAAGGATTAGTTGTCGTAGTGGAAAGAATTGTTGTGGAAGAATTGGTTGTTGTACTAGAGGGAGTTGTGGTGGAAGGAATGGTTGATGTACTAGATTGCGGTGTGGTGGAAGGATTGATTGTAGTACCAGAAGGAGTTGTGGAAGGATTGGTTGTAGTACTAGGTGGAGTTGTGGTGGAAGGATTAGTTGTAGTGCTATATGGAGTTGAAGTTGATGGGTTGGTTGTACTAATCGAGGGAGTTGTAGTGGGAGGATTGATTGTTGTACTTGGTGGAGTTGTGGTGGAAAGATTGGTTGTAGTACTAGATGGAGTTGTGGTGGAAGGATTGGTTGTAGTACTAGAAAGCGTTTTGGTGGAAGGATTGGTTGTCGTAGTGGAAAGAATTGTTGTGGAAGGATTTGTTGTTGTACTGGAGGGAGTTGTGGTGGAAGGAATGGTTGATGTACTAGATTGCGTTGTTGTGGAAGGAGTTGTGGAAAGATTGGTTGTAGTACTAAGTGGAGTTGTGGTGGAAGGATTAGTTGTAGTGCTATATGGAGTTGAAGTTGAAGGGTTGGTTGTACTAATCGAGGGAGTTGTAGTGGGAGGATTGATTGTTGTACTTGGTGGAGTTCTGGTGGAAAGATTGGTTGTAGTACTAGGTGGAGTTGTGGTGGAAGGATGGGTTGTAGTACTAGAAAGCGTTGTGGTGGAAGGATTAGTTGTCGTAGTGGAAAGAATTGTTTTGGAAGGATTGGTTGTTGTACTAGAGGGAGTTGTGGTGGAAGGAATGGTTGATGTACTAGATTGCGTTGTGGTAGAAGGATTGATTGTAGTACCGGAAGGAGTTGTGGAAGGATTGGTTGTAGTACTAGGTGGAGTTGTGGTGGAAGGATTGGTTGTAGTACTAGAAGGCGTTGTTGTGGAAGGATTGGTTGTCGTAGTGGAAAGAATTGTTGTGGAAGGATTTGTTGTCGTACTAGAGGGAGTTGTGGTGGAAGGAATGGTTGACGTACTAGATTGCGTTGTGGTGGAAGGATTGACTGTAGTACCAGAAGGAGTTGTGGAAGGATTGGTTGTAGTACTAGGTGGAGTTGTGGTGGAAGGATTAGTTGTAGTGCTATATGGAGTTGAAGTTGAAGGGTTGGTTGTACTAATCGAGGGAGTTGTATCGGGAGGATTGATTGTTGTACTTGGTGGAGTTGTGGTGGAAAGATTGGTTGTAGTACTAGGTGGAGTTGTGGTGGAAGGATTGGTTGTAGTACTAGAAAGCGTTGTGGTGGAAGGATTAGTTGTCGTAGTGGAAAGAATTGTTGTGGAAGGATTGGTTGTTGTACTGGAGAGAGTTGTTGTGGAAGGAATGGTTGATGTACTAGACTGCGTTGTGGTGGAAGGATTGATTGTAGTACCAGAAGGAGTTGTGGAAGGATTGGTTGTAGTACTATGTTGAGTTGTGGTGGAAGGATTAGTGTTAGTGCTAAGTGGAGTTGTGGTGGAAGTGTCTCTTATAGCTTTTAAGGGATTTTCGGCGGAGTGATTGTTTGGAATAATAGATTTCTTTTTTTTGGAATGATTGGTTGTTGTACTGGAAGGAATTGTTGTGGAATGATTACTTGTTGTACTCTGTAGATTTTTGGTGGAAGTTTTGGTGTCAGTAGAACTTGAATTATTTTCATCATCGTTTGGTTCCCTTTGTAGGTCAGTGTCGTTTTTTTCTTGTTCTGTTGGAATATTTGAAATTTATATATAGAAATGTTTTTTTTTTTTTTTTTATCTTGTTAGAGTAAGCAAAACCTTTTTCATTGTATATATAATTTTTGTAACATTCACACAAGTGGGTGATTTTCTTGGAGTGTCAGAACTACATGTCGATGAGAAGAGGTGTTATGATGTATTACACATTAGTTTTTTTTTTTATTTTTTTTTATTTTAAATGTTGGTCGTGCTGTGGACTGCCTTGGTGGAAGTGTGGATGTAGTTTATGAAGCCGTAAATGTGGATACCATCGGTTGTGTATTATAAAATGGGTAAGATATGAACTGCATTGATATTTAAACGAGACTGGAATGAAGCTGTTCCAATATAACTAAGTAAAATGCTTCTCTGTTTACCGTGCTAACGTGGAAAGAAAATAAAAAGAATAATATACATACGTAGATCAGTGTATGTTGACGAGAGAGAGAGAGAGAGAGAGAGAGAGAGAGAGAGAGAGAGAGAGAGAGAGAGAGAGAGAGAGAGAGAGAGAGAGACTCGTAAAAACGCGTAGTGATAGCAAAATTTACCAAACATGAGACAGCAAAGACACAAACCTTTTTTTACTTCACCACGACCTTTCCCACTCTAACTGACGAGTACATGACCTGATACACGCGCAGAGGTACCGAACCGGAAAAGCCCCACCCGGCCTCCACCCATGCCTGCACTCCACCTCAAGATGAACATACGTGACTGAATGACAAATTAAACTTACCATAAAGAAGGATGCTGGTTTCTGTATCCAATTTGGCATCATTTATGTGCTGAGGAAGGTCACTTAGGTCACTGTATCCGATCCTTGAGTTCAATGGATGCGCATGGCAGGTTAGGATAAAACTCAGAAACGCAACCAATCGCAGAGCAAACCACATGGGAAAAGAGGTAGAATACAACCCTTTTCTGGTCTTCGATTTGCCATCATGTGGTTGCAGCAGCGGTACCTGGGTGTCTCTGATCTCGCATCCCTGTCGCTCACAACTCCCACCGCCCGCATAAGTTCCTCTCTTTCGCTTGGAGGAACCCATCGCTACAATGCAAGCTTAGTGTCAGATACACTCGGGCATGGGCACTGCGCTTCGCTATGGGTGCACTCAACCGACTGACTGCGGGGAGGCACTGACAAGTCGGAGTTCCCGCTCGTGTCGCGGCAACTCTACCATTGATAAAGAAGATAAGGCCACACATGTGTTAAGCATTTCATCATCATCCACATCATTATAGTTCTGCGCCATATTCTGTCCGCACCTTCACTGTTCAAAAGGCTTTAGATGAAGTTACACGGATTTTCAAGGATGTTTTTACAGTTCTAAAGACGGATCAACAAGATTTCTACATTACTGAAATGAGAAACACTTGAGAATCCGGCTAATCATCTCTGTGGGGTTACATGGTAGTCATGGTGAGAGAGCAAAGCGTTTTCTCGCGTGCTTGATTAATGTTGTCCGAAGGCTTCTGTGGGTCTTAATATTTATTTTTTTTAACTTGAAAAAAAAAAAAAGGCTGGCCAAGAACTAAAAGAAAGAAAAAAAAAGAAGAAGAAAGAGTTAGGAAAATGGCGGAGGAAAGAAAATGGTTTTGTATCAGGCAACCGAGTCAGGAGAGATTTCAGTAATTTACTTATGATTATTTCCCCAGTTTCTTCTTCTTCTTAGTATTATTGTTATTATTATTATTATTATTATTATTATTATTATTATTATTATTATTATTATTATTATTCTGTGTGAAGGGAACTGGCCAAGTTACAGAAAAAAAAAACAAGAAAAAAAACAAGCAGTCACATCATCACACACACACACACACACACACGTCCTTCAGAAACGTTCATGTGCTGCCTTCCCTCTTGAACGTGACCACACAGATCAAGTGAACAGCGTGTCGTATGTAACAGAGGCGGGAAATACCAGACTGATGACTACGTTCAATATTCACACTTCATTATCAGAGGAGAAAAGCGAGGACATAAAAAAAAAATATTGTTTGTGTGTGTGTCTATCTATAAGAGAGAGAGAGAGACAGAGAGAGAGAGAGAGAGAGAGAGAGAGAGAGAGAGAGAGAGAGAGAGAGAGAGAGGACATTTTTTATTTATTTATTTATTTTTTCATTTATACATATGTAATGATCTAAAGTTTCAAAGCACAAAGACATGACATGGAAAAAGTAATTAAACCACAGAGGCCTTAGTAGAGATAAAGTCAGTCAGGAAACTTGTTGATTTTTTTTATCTTTTCATGTGAGAAGGGACTCCGGCCAAGGGCAACAAAATGACTATGAAAAGAAAGACCTACTGAAGATGCCAGTCGCCTAAGAGTGTAGTCAAAAGGGTTATCAAAAACTGAGGATACCTGTCTTGAAACTTCCCTCCTGGAACAGTTGAAGTCAATGGCTGGAGGAAATATAGAACCAGGCAGGGAGTTCCAGACTTTACCAGTAAAAGGAATGAAAGGTGTAGTGAATCATGATGCAAAGCAAGAGTTTATATGACTGAGTAATGATGAAACTTCCAGCAGGATTTTGCAGTAAAATTCTTGGTAACACTTCTAACACCTGCCTGCCCCAATACAAGAGAACAGAGACTTGAGGAGAAGGCCTGCAATGATTGGTCACACATGAACATAAGGCCTATGAAGGGGAAAAAGGTAGATGAGTGGAATAGACTCACTAATCAGGTTGTTAATGTTGCATCAATAGGGAGCTTTAAGAAATTAAACAAATGTATGGATGAGGATAATATTTGGAACTGGCATATGTAGGCCTGAAGAGTTCTTGTAGCTTCCCTTACTTTCTCATGTTCTTCTGTTTTGTGTGAAGTCAATACATGTACAAAGATGGGATGAACAAAAGCACTTCCTTGTTTGAACACTGTATATTGGATCAATACATATTGTGCCACATTCACTACTCACAGAAATTCACCCAAAATTATAAGAAAAATTGACATATACATGAATGGGGAGACTTGTCTCATTTTGGTTTTGAGTTTAGTGGAAGGCTGCTCAGGTGATGAGGTTAATATAATGTGTGGTGCCTGTGTGCTGCCTCTGTTACAACTCTGAGGATAATATTTGCTTCACTTCCTTTTCCTCCCTTACACTCACAAACCCATTCACAAACCCATACAGTCAACACTGCCTCCTCACACTAAATACATAAGCTAGTATGTATTTTGAACCTGTATAGACTTTAGGTATACACTGTTTAGATTCATGTAGATGAGACAGGTCAGTAGTTATCAAAGTATATCATTTACTTCATTCACTCATTTTGACATTTAAAGTCTATTGAAGTGAATACACTTTTCCAAATTTCAGGAGTTCTTTGGCTTCAACTTTTTCACTGAAACTGTCCTTTATGTAAGAAAAAGGGCCAAAGATAGTGATGATAGTCACAGGCATTAATTAGTAGATGTAGTTAGTAGATGCTCATTAATAGGTACTATATAATTTATTTCATTCACTCATCTGTATGTTTAGCATTTTAAGTGAATAGGCATATCTTCTCAAATTTCAAGACTTCATCTTTTCCACTGAAGCTACCCTTGCTGTGAGGGAGAAGACTACATATAGTGACCACCTGTGCCATGTCTCCCTTGAGCACCTCACACTAACTGATCAAAAAGACTGGGTAGATTCACCACAAGAAGTTCTCATCTCGACCAAGCCCTTGACTGGGAGGACAGAGCACAGCACCTCTAGACCTCAGGACCATAGCAATCTTGAGGCCCAAAGATAATTTTGTTAGTCTGTGCACCCAGTCATTACATAATTGTATCACAGAAAAGAAAAAGAAAATGCAATACAGTCTTTACACACACACACACACACACACACACACACACACACACACACACACACACACACACACACACACACACAAGGAGGCAGCCATCTCATTCTGGTGCAATTATAGAAAAAAAATTCCATTCCTTGAGTTTCTGCTGCCTTGTGTGGATGAAGTGGCTCCTTTCAGCGTGCACTGCTACAGTTACAAAGGCTGCAGGTGACAAATATTAAATGTTTCCTTCAAGAACACCATTTGTACAAACTATTTAATCAAGAACATTGTTTTTCTTTTCTTTTTTCACTCCAAGAACAAACAGAACAAGCACAGAAATGTTCTCTCATCAGATTTACGTGTTTGGTTAATCACTACTTATATAACTGAATCATAAATAAACTGCAAAATATCTAGTGAGGTGTTTGCCATGTTTCTATGCACGCACACACACACACACACACACACACACACCAGTAATACCTCATCCTGCCTCAAAGCAAGGTGCAGTACTTTCATTAAGGAAGGTACATGTGTTTCCTAACATTAAAACTCTACAATGGACTGCGGAAAACAAACAGAGAGTCCAGCAGCTCTTCCAGAGTGGTACAGTGCCCTCCACTCCTACACTGCCATGTTTATGACTTAACATCACCAGTGTGTGAATTGCTTACTGTGAACTACCCCGCCTGATTCGAGACACACAGCCTGTACATGTAAGCAGGAGAGTGATGGAGAGATGGTGGTGGAGGGAGGGTGATGGAGAGATGGGCTGGGATTTGTTTCAGATATGGATCGAAGTAGGTAGTTTGCAGCAGATGATTCACACATTGGCAACACTAACTAATGAATGTGGAAGTGAAGGGGACTGTATGTAATGTTCATTGAGAGAGGAAGGGTTTGACACATTGCCCTCTTATATGAACATCAGTGTTACATCACTATACAAAATGAAAAGAACATTACCACAAGTTTCGCATATTAGGCATGTTAGGTGAAGCATAGGGCTCAAACAACACTGTAAGCTGCCTTGGCCATGTATAAAGAATGGTTTGAAAAGAGATGACCAGGAGTGTGTGCATTGGTGTGACAGATGGAGTGGCTGACATCCAGTGATATAGAAGGATAGAAGTTATAAAACACTGAAGTATATGAAAGGAGTTGGGGATAAAAAAAGGATTAGAGTAAGCAAAAATTAGATGCTGGAACAGGAATATAAATGAAGAACACAATAGTGGAGTATGAGAGAGAAAAAGATGAGAAGAGAAAGAGAGGATTAAAATATGCAAAACAGAAATGTAAGGACAGGAAGTTGAGATATATGAAAGAGGAATGAGAGGAGACAAAGCGAATTAGAGTATGCAGAAAGGAAATGTAAGAACAAGAATATAAATGGAAGATAGAATGGTGAAGTTTGTAGAGAAAGGATAAGATAATTAGAGTACGAGAAAGGAAGGTAAAAGCAAGAATAAATACACTTGTACTGTGACCACCCCCTTCTATGGAGTTCACAAAGGGACACACGCAGACAGACAGACAGATACCAGTGCTCACTAGAACATGCCTCGGTACAAAGGACATAAGAGTGCGTCTCCATAAGAGCAGATAAGAACCTTGTATAATGTTTTTGTATACGGAAATTTGTGGTGAGTGAAAGATGCACCTATGGAATATAATGTGTTTGATTTTGTCTCCAGAGCACAAAGAGGTATCACATTTTTTATAAACACTTGCATGTGGAAAGAATTGTTAGTGTTTAGGACAGTTTGAAAAGTTCCTCCTATCCCACGCAGCTTCAGGGAATACCTCGTATCATGTTTATATCTACAGTGTACAGTACATGATAAATAATGGGGAAAAAGAAAAAAAAAAAAAAACTATTGAGCTTAAAACTTTTGCCTGAAGCATTTGTGGTGGAAGGAAGATTACTCTTCCTGGTTTTACAAATATTAGTCATTATAATTTGCTATAAATTATATCTATGAAATTGTATAAATTTCTCTATATTTTTTTATTAACTTAAAATATATAGCATTTCATGAGTGTCATGGTTAATATAGTGAAGGTGAGAAGGGAATGTGTGTATGCATGTGTGCATGTGTATACATGTGTATGTGTGTGGTAGCGTGTACATCAAGTGTGTGGTTGAGTGTATGTACATATGGTGAAGTAATGTAAGTGTTTAGGAGAAAGATAGACTAACATAAAGTGAGTGAAGTGTGGCAATGAAGAACTAGGCATGAAGTGTGTGGTGCACAGAGGAGAAGGAGGGAGAGTACAAAGGCTGGAAGGAGAGAGAGGAGCAGGGAGCAGGGAGAAGGGAAGGGAAGGAAAGGCGGGAGGAACATCATGCCTCGTAACCGCTAAAGATGACTGAATTGATGACCTTCATAGCCTGAGTCCAGGCCTCCTCTGCCACTGGGCTCCAGGCCGACCCCAGCGTGTCCCTCAGGAACTTGACCAGTATTGGCGCCAGCAGCTGTAAAGAGACACATTAATATCAGATCATGGGCTACACTCTCCTGCTGTCCTCTTTGTGAACTATTCTCTGCCTGTCATCAAACTCTCGCAATATATAAAATTAGCTTACTGTTTCTGCCTGTATTTATGTCTATCTCCTTTTTAACATCACACTTTGGAAAGCTATTGAGTTACTGTTTCTGCCTCTTTAACATCAAACTCTTGCAAGATGTAAAATTAGGTTAGTATTTCTGCCTATCTTCTCTTTCACATTATTGCACTCTAGCAAGATTTATAAAGTTAGATTAGTATTCCTGTCGGTCTCCTTTTTCACACCACATTCTTGCAAGATTTAAAATTACATTCGTATTCTTTGTGGCAGGGGATACAATATAAAATAACAAGTTTGCTTATGTTACCCTGGTCATATCCCCTTTGCCACTTACAGACACACAGCATATTAAAAAACATCAATATTTAGCAGACAGACACAGTGTAACTCCTCACAATACTTGGCCAGTGAGTGAAGACAGTGAACCATTACCTCAAAATACTGGTCATATCCCCACTACCACTTAGAGACACATCATATTCAAGAATGCCAGTATTTAGCAGACAGACACAGTGCAGTTCCTCACGATAATAATTGGCCAGTGAGTGAAGACAGTGAACCAATAACTTGAAATACTGGTCATATTCCCTTTACCACAGCATATTCAAGAACATCAGTATTTAGCAGACAGATACAGTGAACCGGTACCTCAAAGTCCTCCTTAGGGACGCCTCGCTGTCTGTGATTATCTGCTGTGCTCTTGAGTAGCTCCACCAGCACTGAAATGTCCTCTAAGTTGTCCACTAAAGATGTGATGGCCATGAACACCTGCAGAAGGAGAGGAGGTGAGATGCTGAACACAAGAACACAGGAAAATAAGAAAATAAGGGAAGCCACAAGAAACCATCAGGCCTACACGTGACAGTCCCTGCATGAAACGCATCTACATGTTTCCACCTATCAATCTCATCTATAAATTCATCTCATTTTTTAAAGCTCTGTAATGACTCAGCACTAGCAACATGATTACTGAGTCTGTTCCAGGTGAGAGAGTGAAGAGGAGCAGGAAAGTTTTAAGGAAAAGAAAGCTGAGATATGAAAGGGAAGGGGAAGAAAGATTGAGAAACAAGACATTACAGGGAATTCTATAATAGAAGCAGAAAAAAGAAGTATGGAAAGGGAGAAATGTACTGGAGAAAGTAAAGTATACGAGAGCAGAGTAAGGGAGAAGTAAGAAAGGAGGGAGGAAAAGAGAAGTAAATATTAGAGGTATCCAAGAAATGAGAAAAAACAAAAAAACAAGATAATAATGTACCAGGATGTAGTGTTGTAGTAATAGTAGTAGTAGTAGTAGTAGTAGTAGTAGTAGTAGTAGTAGTAGTAGTAGTAGTAGTAGTAGTATATAGTAGAAGTAGTAGTAGTAGTAGTAGCAACAGAAAAAAATGACTAAAATAAAAAAAAGTGTGTGTGTGTGTGTGCGTGTGTGACTTGTAACACACACACACACACACACACACACACACACTACCAATACGTATTTAGCAGACTCTCTCTCTCTCTCTCTCTTTCTCAGTCAGTCAGTCACGTACAGTTGTTCCGTGTGCTGCCAGTCGCTTGTTACTCTTAAGTTCATCCTTTGTCTTGCCAGCGAAACCTTTGAATCTGGTCTGCAGCACTGGCTCTGCTTCAAACATGCTGCAAAGGAAGGCACAATGTTAGTATAAGAAGCTGTGTGCATTAAACCTGCATTTACACCACCTTACATACAGATTAAAGCACTTCCACAGTCTTTTCGTAAGCTACCCAGGCAAAGCTTTCTGTTATGTTAGGAGGAAAACATATCACGCAGGGAAGCCACAGAACGCTTGACTTCTGATCTTTCTAAAATTTCTGATTGGGGCAGAGCAAACTTGGTATTGTTCAATGCCTCAAAAACTCAATTCCTCCATCTATCAACTCAACACAACCTTCCAGACAACTATCCCCTCTTCTTCAATGACACTCAACTGTCCCCCTCTTCTACACTGAACATCATTCAAGACACTTATTTATCAATTTTTGACCACTGCTTTGACCCTTTTATGGGACTGGCATTTCAGTGGGCATATTTTTTTTATTGGATTTTTGTTGCCCTTGGCCAGTGTCCTTCCTACATAAAAAAAAAAAAAAAAAAGCGCCGATCAAATAGATACAGATTTGTCATTTTTTTTTTTTATTCATCTTTAATTCCATCTCCTTTTTTAAACGAATTACATAAGGACATGAGAAAATAAGGGAAGCAGCAAAAAGCCCTGCCCTACATGTGATAGTCCCTTTAATTAATCCTACATTAACAATACCTCGTCATTTCTTCATCTCTTTTGCATTTTTCTTTTCTGTAGACTTCCTTTAGGAGTAAAAAAAAAAAGAAAAAAAAAGAAAAATAATAATAATAAAAAAATAGACTAGTTTCCCCTTCTATAAAAGATCCCAGTATTTTTTATAATTTTATTTGTAATATACGTTAGTTAGAACTGCAACAATAAACTCTGCACAATAATAAATTTAAAACCCCCCAAAAATAAGAACAACAATGAAAAAAGTAATAATATGTATTAACAAGTTTTCTTTTTATCGCTGGGTTATAAAAAAGAATATTTCAAATTCATGGGGAGACTAGTGAAATGTTGCAGATGGTTTTAATGTTACGACAATGACCAATAGAGACTAATGGACGAATACAGTTCAATATGCACTGCTGTAAAAGTGAATGGGTCCCTCAATAAATTAAATAGATCGGACTGTCGGACTGCTATGCTCTAATGGAGATTTTCTCTCTCTCTCTCTCTCTCTCTCTCTCTCTCTCTCTCTCTCTCTCTCTCTCTCTCTCTCTCTCTCTCTCTCTCTCTCTCTCTCTCTCTCGTAAGCAGGAGGAGGAGGACTAGGAGAGAGGAAATAGATGGGGAGGGCGGAGGAGGAGGAGGAGAGACAGAATAAGAAGAGTAGTAGGAGGAGAATAATAAAAAGAATAGTAGTAGTAGTAGTAGTAGTAGGAGGAGGAGGAGGAGGAGAAATAATTTAGAAATAGGATACTGACGCAAGGAAGAAGTTAACGCCGTGCATTTTCACATCAGGTCTGACGAGGTCCCAGGTGCGGTAGATGGCGGTGCGGTGGCGCAGAGTGAGGCCCGTGGTCTTGTCCGGCACGTCAGCCTCAGGGCCCAAGCTTCCCTCCTCAGGCAGCGTGACGGCTCCCACCTGACGCGGGAACAAGGAACGGAGTGAGTGTTGGGATACCTGTGCTGTTTTTCTGTGTGTGTCTGTGTGTCTGTGTGTGTGTGTGTGTGTGTGTGTGTGTGTGTGTGTGTAGTGGATATGTAGATACAGACGGTCAAGGTTGGATTCACACACACACACACACACACGTTTGATAATACATTTCACTCGTGCATTCCTCTATTTGAAGAAAAACTGTATTTCTGCATATTCTTATCTCTCTTTGTTGGGTGTGTAGCAGTAGCAGTAGTAGTAGTAGTAGTAGTAGTAGTAGTAGTAGGAGTAATAGTAGTATCAGTAGTAGTAGTGTTTGAAGAGGTAGGTTTCATGACCCATCCTCAAATTTTGGATAAACCTTTTGAAACTACACTCTTTGGGAACCGACTCTTTCAATAGGCCTTTCTTTTATCTTTTTGCAGCCTTATTGCTGCTCTTGACCAGAGTCCACTCTTACATATAAAAGTAGTAGTAGTAGTAGTAGTAGTAGTAGTAGTAGTAGTAGTAGTAGTAGTAATAGTAGTGGTTTCAGTGTTATAATGCACAGTCCCGGAGTCTCTGGCCACGAGGATTGCATCGGGTATCAATACTCTGCCAGTCCCATAATACCCCCTGACGAAATGGCTGCCAAGCATGACTCACTAATTTTCATCCCTCAGGCTTCACAAAATAATGGCTCTTGTGAACGCGAACCAAGTTTACATGAAACACTCCCCTTCTTTATTATTATTATTATTATTATTATTATTATTATATATTATTATTATTATTATTATTATTATTATTACTCCCTTCCGTTCTGTTTTCTCATAATTTTGTCCATTTATCTCTTTTTTTTTTCTCCTCCTCGTTCTTCTTCCCCTGCATCTCTAATTATTATTATTATTCCTCTTCTTTTTTTTTATTATTCTCGTACACTCGTTCTTATTCTCCCTTCATTTCTTCCTTCTTTCTTTTTTCCCTTCCTGTTCGTTTCATTCATTCAATCTCTTCTCGTGCCTGACTCTCTTTACTCCTCCTTCTCCTCCTCCTCTTTCTAATTCGTCTCTCCTCCTCCTCCTCTTCCTCTTCGTAATAAAAGCAAATGATATAATCTCTCTCAACCTGAGCGGGATGAATGGCACTTCGGGGCAAAACAATAGCACTATTGGCGTGACCCGCTGAGGGCTCCTCCGTGACCACACATCTGCCTACCTACTCGTCCACGTCCCTCGGTTTCCTTCCCTACACGGCGTCTCTCTCTCTCTCTCTCTCTCTCTCTCTCTCTCTCTCTCTCTCTCTCTCTCTCTCTCTCGGTCTTATCTGTTCCCTTGGCTGTCTGCCTGTCCTATGGCTTGCCTTACTGTCTTCCTATTGACACTCGGTTCGAATCTCTTCCTGGGTTTTCGTGTGGAGAGAGAGAGAGAGAGAGAGAGAGAGAGAGAGAGAGAGAGAGAGAGAGAGAGAGAGAGAGAGAGAGAGAGAGAGAGAGAGAGAGAGAGAGAGAGAGAGAGAGAGAGAGATGCTTGAAATATTTGAATGAGGTCGTAGATGCATTTGAATAGACTGCACTGAGAGAGAGAGAGAGAGAGAGAGAGAGAGAGAGAGAGAGAGAGAGAGAGAGAGAGAGAGAGAGAGCCTACCTGTGTGCCGGGAGCGAGCCATCCCCACACCACACTTAGCAAGGCTCCCATGATGCTTCAGTAGATTCAACTTCTCCTGAAACACACACAAAAAAAAAAATAGCATCAGAAATCGTGCGCCTTAAAAATATATACGTGCTTAAAAAATACGTAAATGTAAAAAAAAAAAAATACATAAGGATATCTAAAAAAATGCCTAAATGATACATACATACCTGCAGGGCTCGCTAAAACTAAAAAAATACAAAGAAAATGAGGTCAGGTAACATAGACCTTATAAAATACATACATTCATACTAAAAATATATGAAAACACATAAAAATAGATAGATAGATAGATAGATAGATAGACATAGAGACAGATAGATAAACTGACAGACAGGCAAAAGGACAGATGGACAGATAGAAAGATGAAAAGATAGATAGACATTTAAATAACCACAAACACGCACTTCAAACACATTATTAAAATCACAAAGGTTATTAGTGGTGCGTCATTAGGAAACTTTAAAAGAAGACTAGGAAAATTTGTGGATGACGTGGACAGGTGGATGTGCTTCGTTCAAGGACTGCCACTTGTTGACCTGATAGCTTCTTTCACCAACCCTTGTGTTCTTACGTTCTTGGCACTAGAGCAATGCTTTCAACACCCATTAGCCAAACAGAAAGGGAAGTGTAGCAAATCTCTGTATGTATAACAGCATTAGCCTTTAATACTACCACGGGGAGAGAGAGAGAGAGAGAGGGGTGTGGAGAGGAAGAAAAAGACTAAGAGAAACGTAAGGAGGAAGGGAAGGGAAGTGTAGGATTCCTGTGTGTGTATAATAGCATAAGCCTTTAATACTATCGGGTAATGGAGGGAGAGACGTGGCGAGGAAGGAAAGACAAAGAGAAATAATATTGGCGGCGGTGGTTGAGTGTGCGTAAGTAATCAGAAATCAATAACCAATATCTAGCGAGGGACATGAAAGGAAATGAATCAATTAAGAAAATAACGAGGCACAGATGGAAATAAAAGTATCGAGAGAGAGAGAGAGAGAGAGAGAGAGAGAGAGAGAGAGAGAGAGAGAGAGAGAGAGAGAGAGAGAGAGAGAGAGAGAGAGAGAGAGAGAATAGTAATTATCTTTTCTGTGGAAGTGGAGGAGGAAAAGGGCGATCTGGAAGAGGAGGAAGAAAATGAAGAGGAAGAAAAGAAGAGGACGGAGAGAATGATGATGATGATGATAATGAGGAGGAGGAGGAGGAGGAGGAGCAGGTTATATTTTGATGCCTTCACTAAAATCTCACATTTATAATTGTATAATATAAGAGAAGGAGGAGGAGGAGGAGGAGGAGGAGGAGGAGGAGGAGGAGGAGGAGGAGGAGGAGGAGGAGGAGGAGGAGGAGGAGAAGAAGGAGGAGGAGGAGAAGAGGGAGGAGGAGAAGAAGAAGGAAAAATATAACGCCACTCAAAAATACGAATAAACAGAGTTGATAATGTGTGTGTGTGTGTGTGTGTGTGTGTGTGTGTGTGTGTGTGTGTGTGTGTGTGTTGCAACAGCCCTTAATCTTGGTCTAAGTAGCTTCTGTCAAGCGCGTAACAAGCAGAACACGCCCGCCTTTATATGCTCGTCACTGGCAGACACATACACACACGCACGCACGCACACACACACACACACACACACACACACACACACACACACACACACACACACACACACACACACACACACACACACTGTTGATGTGAGTGAGCCGTCGCTAATTCTCCAAACCTAATTCATTTTTTTCTCTCTCTCTCTCTCTCTCTCTCTCTCTCTCTCTCTCTCTCTCTCTCTCTCTCTCTCTCTCTCTCTCTCTCTCTTTACAATCATCCTTTTCTGTCAAACGTAACGAGTCTTTTTTATTATTTGGTCTTCTTTGTATACATTACGTTCATGTCCTTCCGTCTTTGATGTTACCATGCAAAAACAAACAACAGCAAGAACAACAACAACAACAACAACAACAACAACAACAACAGTACCTTCCTCCTTCCCTCTTACAAACAACCATTTATTTATTTATTTTTTCGTGGTCAAAAC